>NC_065508.1:38080968-38091002 GCF_006386435.1 Epinephelus moara | reverse complement strand
GCCTGAGCCAGCCCTTACTATAAGCTTTATCAAAGAAGAAAGTCTTAAGTCTAGTCTTAAATGTGGAGACGGTGTCTGCCTCCCGGACCGTAACAGGAAGATGATTCCACAGGAGAGGAACCTGATAGCTGAAGACTCTGGCTCCTGATCTACTTTTGGAGACTTTAGGGACCACGAGTAACCCTGCATTCTCCGAGCGCAGTGTTCTGGTAGGATAATATGGCACTATGAGCTCTCTAAGATATGACGGAGCTTGACCATTTAGAGCTTTATAAGTTAACAGTAGGATTTTAAATTCAATTCTGGATTTTACAGGGAGTAAAGACACTGATATGTAATGTTTTTATGCGCTTTTTTTTTATGCTGCAGCTCCTCTGATTTCTGTATTTGACATTCACGGGCCAAACAATAGCAACAGTAGTAGTAGTAATATAGTAAGTGCCAATACCAATTATGACAATAATAATAGAAATATGAATTACAATAGTAGCATATGATAGTATAATAAATAAATATAAATAATATGATAGTATATGTATGTGACAATCATGACCATATGTGTATAATGGTAGAGATAGGGCTAATAATAATAGCAGTAACCTAGTAATAGGCATCAGGCAGAACCGTGGCAGCTGCACAACCATGACCCACGATCAGGAAGGGAACCTGTGAGACAAGGGAGCACAAAGGCTTGAGAGAAGAAGGCAAGTTAGTAACATGCATTAATGGGACATGGATGTTGCAAATGGAGAGAGAGAAAGCGAGAGGAGTTCAGTATATCATAAGAAGTCCTCTGGCAGACAAGGTCTATATCAGTCTAACTAGGGGCTGGTCCAAGGCATTCCTGAGCCAGCCCTAACTATGAGCTTTATTGAAAAGGAAAGTCATAAATCTACTCTTAAATGTGGAGATGGTGTCTGCTTCCCAGACCGAAACTGGATGATGGCTCCACAGAAGAGAAGCCTGATAGCTGAAGCCTCCCATTCTACTTTTGAAGACTCTAGGAGCCACCAGTAACTCTGAATTCTCAGAGAGCAATGATCTGGTGGGATAATGGGGTACTATGAGCTCTGTAAGAACAAAAGTGTCTCACTGGGCACATTTAGTCCTCCATACATGCCATCTCCTTAGCCCATTCAGTATATTTTCATTCACCCCACCTCGTCACCACACATGCCTGCCAGCCTACCGCCTGTCCACTCATTTCCTGCTCCTGCCGGTCCTCCACGCCCACCTCATCAGGCTAATGCTGCTCACCTGTGGATCATTACACCCTGTCACTATGAAAACGCCTGCTTATAAACACTCCTTGCCAGATTGTTCTTTGCCTCATGCAAGACTTTCCAGCATTTGTTTCCAGACTGCTCCTTTGGCATCGACCCTGCCCATCTCTGACTCACCTGCTTCCCCAGTAAACCATTCTGCTTCGCCTCTTTCCTGCGGCTTTCTGGAAAGAACGTCACCCAACTTTCCAGTGAGTTTAGCAGCCCAGTCACCTGTGATCTCTGAGCTGTGGTCTGTCACTGTGCCGCAGTACGCCTCGCTTTAGAGTGTGCCTCTGTTCCGCCTGTCCCTGATTGTGCTATTGGGTCCAAACTCAACCCGTTAAGGAGGGAAAAGTGCTAACAATAGGCCATAAAAGCCTTTACATTACACTTCCACTATAAATTGAAAATGACTGACACACTGTTAACTCCTGAACGATAATTGCATAAATGATTTAGGGTTCTTGCACAGAAAACTAAACATTAATCTGTAATTCTTGTCATGCATGTTAGGGTATTTGAACTTCCATAAAAATGTATGTTATGTAAAAAGTTAAGCCTGGCAGCCTGTCACTACTGTGACCAATTGTATATGGCTTGCTTTCAATAAAATATTCACTTACCATTTTTTTCACTGGCTTTAAATCATAGCCCTGTCAGGGACTGTAGGCCTGCTCATATGTCGGAACCCAGTGACAGGCACTACAGCCATGTCAGCCTAGAGCTCTCTTACCCTATTTATGAATCCTGTAAAGTCCTGTTTTTGTTGTAGTGGAAATGGTCTGCTCTGCCTGGCCTCCAGTTCTGGTGTCATGCATTGCTTCCATCAAGAAGTTTTGTCCCACTGAGCCCTGTTATAACTCTGTGATGACAGCTGATGCAGCCTGGAATATAAATGTTACTCAGACCGTGCCTGTGACATTTTATTCAACCTCTTCAGACTCTTCCTGAATAAGGTTATAAACCTGCATCTGTGTTGTACAGAAATATAATATCCACGACTGGTGGAAATGATCAGTAGGTATACTGCATCATTACTGCTTTTACAAAAAGTAAAAGCTGAGATAATTGTAATATTCGCTGCATACTTCATTAATGTGGTAATTACGTCTAAATATAGAACTACCCTATGTCTAATTAAGGTAGCATGCGTATGAATTGTATTACATAACACATGTAAATCTGTAATTCAAGCAAGATTCTAATATGAATCAGATGTAGTCATTCTAACCACACTGTTGCCTTAAGGCTCTGCTCTCTAGGTTTGCATTTTAAGTCAGTTTGTGGCAGTCGTATGTGTTACAGTGTTGAAAGAGTCTTTTTGGAGATGTTTTATAAACATTAGGTGCTGTAATTAATACCTTAAGAAATTACAAGAATTGAGTCAGGTCATATTATTTTTCAAAGAGCAAATTTACTGAATTAAATATGATATAATGTGCAAACTAAACCCTCCCAACACTGTGATTACAAAGAATAAATTAAAATTTAGATATATAGCCTAACTACTTGATCAATTTATTAATTCAGTTTATTCAGAGTAAACTTCAAGATGTATTCATGCATAGCAATTGATTGTGTATTGTTCGGTTACATTGTAACCTTGGTTCTTTGAGTGAGGAAATTATCTCCCCACCCAGTAGTTATATCATAACTATGATAATTATCCCTATCTAGGGTAATCGACGTGGAAAATTAATAATCTTTAAGACACACCACTTTACGTGGCCAGCATGCGCCAGGCTATAAAAGCCCGACCTTGCGCATGCACCAACTGATTAATATTGATGGGAACAGGTACAGAACGGCCTTGAGCCTGGGAGATAATCTCCTCAATCAGAGAACCAGGTTACAATGTAACCAAACATTCTCTATCGTATCAAGATTATCTCCCCACCCAGTAGTTATAGCATAACTATGGGAACTCTTTAAGACACACTGCAAGGGGCCCCAGGAGACAGAGCAGATGCAGGTCCACAAGTGATACGTGTGTATATACCTTAAAACACCAATTAACTATAAACAAATCTCGTGCATTCAACGGTCGGTGACACAGTCGCCAGACGCTGTGTGCCATTGTACCGATGCCCAGGTGCCAGGTGAACCACAACCATAAGCACAACCAACCCCACCAGACACAGAGGTTGGGCGCAGGAAGACCGATCAGTTGGCCAGCCAGCTGCCCACCTCATGGAAAAGAACAGTGGGCAATGGGCATTGTCCCTGGTTGCGAAACAGGTCAGCCACTGCTCTGCCGAAGTGCTGCCAGATCTTTCTGACCACCTCCGGGTGCAGCCTCCAGTCCCTTGGACTTGGGCCTCCCCTGAAGAGTAGGTCCGCCCCCTGGTTCAACAATCCGGGCACGTGCATAGCCCTGATGAACAGGAACTGTGTCCACGCCCAGGTCCACAGCCTGTGTGCTATTCTGCAGAGGTTTGGGAAGCCTAGGCCCCCTTGCCTGTTGACATATGCTGCTGCCACTATGCTGTCGGATCTTACCAGCATGTGACAGCCTTGCAGACTCGGGAGAAAATGCTGGAGGGCCAGGTGAATGGCTCTCAGTTCTAAAGCATTGATATGCTGGCTCTTCCAGAGGGCACTCCACACCCCACTGGTGCCCCTGCCCTTGTGCAGTGCACCCCACTTCTCCAGGGACGCATCCGTAGAAAGTACCTGGCAATGCAGTACTAGACTCACAAGTCAGTCTTTAGATGCTTTGCTTAACTAAAGACTGATGTCTTTCTCCCTGCTTTTGTGTTTAGATGGGCAGATACAATTTCAGAGTTTAAAAAAACTCCCTACGTTGCAGAACCAATAGTAAATTTGCAGGGTGGTCCTTCGGTGGCTCGCTGAGCTCTTGTGCTCGTAAACATAGTCCGACTGTGTTAAAAGTTTTAAACAAAGTCGCTGTAAGTCCTTCATTTCCACAATCTTGTGGACTGAGCACACGTTTGATAAAACGGAGTTAAATCTCTCAGCATACATTTTCAATCTCTCTGTGTGTTTGTGTCCTTGCGGACGAGAAAAAGGGGAGCGCACATTTCCAGGAGGACGTGTCCTTTTCAAAAATGCAAGAGGCGTTGCTTTGTTGCTGGCCGTTTTCTCCGGTGTGTTAAACACACTTTAGAAAGGAGTGTCCCCAGACTATCAGAAGGCGGAGATCTCTGATGGTCTGGTGGCGAGACTAATGCAGTACTGGACCAAGCATACTCTCCCTTGAGTTGTTGGTTGGGTCCTGCCAATACCTGATGTCCGCACAAAGCTGCACGGTGATGAGCACTGCTGCCTGCAGCTGCCTCTATGGACAGAGCCCCAGGCTGAAGAGATGCTTCTGGACTGGACGCATGTGTAGAAGAGCCAATGGCATCACCTGTACCGAGGCTGCTATAAGACCCAAGAGGCGGAGACACGGCTGCCTGTGCAAAGTGACATCACTGTAGCACGACCAGAAAGTGCACTCTTTAGCTATAGCAATAGTGCTGCTAACTGTCTTTAATTAGTTTCCCTGAGCCAACAGATGTTAGTGTGGCCACAGTACGGATTACACTTCTACTGGAGGGAGATGTTTTTGTTGTAATGAGGAAATGGGAAGCCTCCGCAGGTGCGAACAGGAAACCCAGCTACACCTCGCAGTGACTAACTGTGGAGGTAAGCCACTCACCGCTTGCCACCCCCCCACTCTGTTGGATTCAAGCAAGCAACTTATCCCCCAAGGAATGTTTCAAACTGCCCCCAACCCGGTCGTGTTTGAGCCAGCAACAACCTCCTCGAGGGACGTAGCATGCTGCCCCCTGACTAAGTCAGGCACCAGCAAGCTGCTATGCCTCCACCGTGCGCAAACAGACAGCTGCAACACACGGATATGGCACACCTCTCAAATGTTTCATCTCTCCTTTTTGTCATAAAGAAGAAACTGTGTTTCACTATCCTCGAGAGGGACCCGCAAAGGTCAGCTCTCCAACCTAAACGAAGGTTAGTGGACAAAACGCTAAACTGACTAAGCCTGATTAAGCTATCTCAATCATTCAGTTTAAGTATGTTATGCTAAAAACATCCACTAGATTTTGCTGTGTATTGAAATAGTTTGCCTTTTCAGTTGGCCTCCCACAGGAAGTTAGTAACAAAAAAGTCACTTCAGACATGAGGGCTCTGTGTGGTGGGATTTTCAAAGGCAAGTATATTTTTTGACACGCTATAGTTTCAGAGGTCTTACTTAACAGGTTTATGTAATTTAATATAAAAACAAAAGTCAAATATTTTTTAAAAAACATGCTCTACAAATGGTTCAGTTGTCCTTTTATGGTAAAAGTAGTAAAGCTAGGTTAATGTAACTAAAATTGACTATTTGCTAGAAACTACAAGTATTCTGATCATTCATTGTTCTTAAATGATACATTAATGTTATGCATTATATGATAGCTAAAATAATTTTGTAAGTTGAATTGTCCTTTTATGATAAATATCTACAATAAATACATGGAAATAATACTAGTACCGGTAATACTACTACTACTACTAATTCCAAGGTCACAAATTGATATATGTTGGTATACTAACATGTTCCAAGCATTATAACAGTACCTCGTCCTCGTCCTCATCCTTGTCGTCCTCTGCTTATCCGGGTCCAGGTCGCGAGGGCAGTAGCCTCAGAAGAGAAGCCCAGACAGGCCTCTCCCCAGCCACTTCCGTCAGCTCTTCCGAGGGAACCCCGAGGTGTTCCCAGGCCAGTCAGGCGATGTAATCCCTCCAGCGTGTCCTGGGGCGGCCCCGCGGTCTCCTCCCGGTTGGACATGCCCGAAACACCTCCCAGGGGAGGCGTCCGGAAGGCATCCTTACCAGATGCCCGAACCACCTCAACTGGCTCCTCTCGATGTGGAGGAGCAGCGGCTCTACTCCCAGCTCCCTCCCGGATGTCCGAGCTCCTCACCCTATCTCTAAGGCTGAGCCCAGCCACCCTGCGGAGGAAACTCATTTCGGCCGCCTGTCAATCTCTCGCTCCATCCTACCCTCACTCGTGAACAAGATCCCGAGATACTTAAACTCCTCCATCTGAGACAGGACCTCCCCCCAGACCCGGAGTGGGCAATCCACCCTTTCCCGGCTGAGGACCATGGCCTCAGACTTGGAGGTGCTGATTCTCATCCCAGCCGCTTCACACTCGGCTGTGAACCGTCCCAGCAAGAACTGGAGGTCACTGTTCGATGGAGCTAGGAGGACCACGTCATCCGCAAAAAGCAGGGACGAGATCCTCCCGTCACCGAACCTGACACCCTCCACCACTCGGCTACGCCTAGAAATTCTGTCCATTTCAGTTATGAACAGAACCGGTGACAAAGGGCAGCCCTAGCGGAGTCCAACTCCAGAGGCACTGCCCCCGATGTCCACGCAATGTTGCAGAGGCGTGTCAACCAGGACAGCCAAACAACATCCAGAGCCTTGAGATATCCAGGGCGAATCTTATCCACCCCCAGGGCTCCAGAGTTGCTTCACTACCTCGGCGACTTCTGCCCCAGAAATTGGACGACCCGCCCCCGAGACCCCCGGCTCTGTTTCCTCACTGGAATACGTGTTGGTGGGATTGAGGAGCTCCTCAAAGTATTCCTTCCACCGCCCGGAGGCGCTGGATGGTTTGCCAGAACCTCTTTGGAGCCAGTTGATAGTCTTTCTCCATGGCCTCACTGAACTCCTCCCACGATTGAGTTTTTGCCTCCGCAACTGCCGATGCTGCGCCCCGCTTGGCCTGCCGGTACCCGTCAGCTGTTTCCGGAGACCCACTGACCAACCATGCCCTGTAGGCCTCCTTCTTCAGCCTGACGGCTCCCCTCACCTCTGGTGTCCACCAGCGGGTTTGGGGATTACCGCCGCGACTGGCCCCAGCGGCCTTGCGGCCACAGCTCGCAACAGCCGCCTCGACAATGGCAGAGCGGAACAAGGCCCATTCGGACTCAATGTCCCCCTCTGCCCTTGGGACGCGGTTGAAGCTCTCCCGGAGGTGGGAGTTGAAGATCATCTTGACAGGTTCTTCCACCAGGCGTTCCCAGCAGACCCTCACTGCTCGTTTGGGCTTGCCTGGTCTGTGCGGCGTCCTCCCCTGCCATCTGATCCAACTCACCACCAGGTGGTGATCAGTTGACAGCTCTGCTTCTCTCTTCACCCGAGTGTCCAGAACATATGGCTGCAGGTCAAATGATACGACTACAAAATCAATCATTGACCTGCGACGTGCCACGTGCACCGATGGACATCCTTATGTTAGAACATGGTGTTAGTTATGGCCAAACTGCGACCCACACACAAGTCCAATAACTGAACACCACTCGGGTTCAGATCGGGCAGGCCGTTTCTCCCAATCACGCCCCTCCAGGTCCTGCTGTCATTGCCCACGTGAGCGTTGAAGTCCCCCAGCAGAACAATGGAGTCCCCGGTCGGGGCACTGTCCAGCTCCCGTCCCAGGGACTCCAAAAAGGGCGGGTACTCTGAACTGCTGTTCGGCACATAAGAGCAGACAACAGTCAGGACCCATTCCCCAACCCGAAGGCGCAGGGAAGCAACCCTTTCATCTACTGGGGTGAACCCCAACGTACAGACAGAGAGTCTGGGGGATATCAGAAAGCCCACCCTGGCCCTCCGCCTCTCACCTGGAGCAACTCCAGCAAAGGAGACAGTCCAACCCCTCTCAAAGACTTGGGTTCCAGAGCCGGAACTATGTGTTGAGGTGAGGCCGACTATATGTAGCTGGTAGCGCTCAACCAATTATTTCTTTCTATTTCAACCATTACCATGAAGGGCCATCTCAGTCGTTTGGTAGAGGTCTGTATTTAAACAGTATGGGGTCTGTTAAAAAAAAACAAAAAAAAACAACTTTATTATTATTGCCCCAAGGAAATAAAAAAAATTGCAAAGACAAAAAAACTTACATTGCTTCTTTCATAGTGTGGACATCAAAGAGTGAAAACATTCTTTATCATCCACAAACTTCCTCCCGGTGTGTGTAGCACTGTGTATCTTGGAGCACTGAGGTTCATTACTGACACTGGATATCTCAACAGTTGTTGTACCTCAAAATGTGTTCTGCTGCTGCTTCCGGCTTTCTTACAGTGCAGATGCTCTGCTGCTTGCGCTCCGCTTTGCTTACATTCTTTTGTGGATATACTTGTTTTTTCCTGCTAAAAGCTACAGAAAGTAGATCCTTGATACTTATAAAGCACTGGGACTTTAATTTGTGAAAGATACAGAGGACTACTGCCATATTTTCACCACTTTGATCAGGGCTGAGGCACAGTGCAAGCCTTTTGCTGTGTCTGTGACTAGAAACCTGTGATTAGGACAAGGACAAGATGGCAAAATCTGTGAGCTGCACAGAGTGTGAGCGACTAACCGAGATGATAAGGCAGCTTCAAAAGAAGAATGAAACGCTACAACAAATTTGTGAGAGTGAGCAATTCATTGACTCTGCGGCAGCTAACATACAAGGTGCTGATGGACAGACTTTTATATACGGAAATGCATCAAATGTGGAGCATACCATCGCTGACTTGGCTGACACAATCCCATGGATATGTCCTATGTCCTGTGACCACTGGATCAGCTGCAGAGGCTCCCAAACTGGCCTTCCCTAACGACCCTTCCTACTGGCACAGGACTGGTGCTCGACCAAAAGCATCAACTCCAGCCAGCACTTGGGCTGATGTCGTTAGACGCAAAGGCAAATCCAGCAGGAAATCAGTCAAGAGAGCCCCAATGCTTACCCCTCCACTTGAACTTTATCTACAGAACAGGTATGATACACTGGCTCCAAATGAAATGTGTGACAATACCAGCTACACTGAACCCAGGGAGGCCAATCACACTCATGGTATTAAGACTATCCAAAATGCAAACAATAGCCCCAAAACCACTGCTAGACCCAGGGCCAGAAAAAACTATGCTAACTCCACACCTGAGAAGCCAAGGGCCAGGAGAAGTATCGCTAACACCACACCTGAGAGACCAAGAGCTAACAGAAATATCCCCAACCCCACATCTGATCAGCCAGACACCATCCTGATCGGGGACTCAATAACCAAACATGTAAGAATGGCAAAGACTGAAAATCTAACAGTGTCTGACACGTCTGTCAGGGAGCTAACCGAGCTGTTGCCAGTGATCCTCTCTACACACCCAAGTAACATGAGGATCATCATCCATGCTGGGTCTTTTGACATTCTACGAAGAAAAACTGACTCTGAGATCCTGAAAAAAAAGACTTTTCCCTGCTCCTGGAGAAACTGAGTGACTGTCAGTCACAAAATGTGTTCATTTCTGGCCCCATTCCAACCCTGGAGAAAGGAATCAAGTCTTTTACCAGACTCCTTGCCCTGAATACATGGCTGACATCGGCGTGCTTCACTCATGGGACAAAGTTTATTGACAATTTTAACATGTTTTGGAACTGTAAGGACTGCTTTCAGCATGATGGGATTCATCCGAACATCCCTGGATGCAGACTACTCGGGCCAACCTACGTCATGCTCCTGGAATGCCATACCAAAACAAGAATGGACAGATAAGAGCCAAGGACAAGTACGGGGTACAGAGACAGACAGCCTGCATCTCTCCCCCTTCACCTGACCCTTTGCTCCACATCACCCAAGGCATTCAGAGGATGTCCCTGTCCCAGTCAGGGATCCAACAACCCCCCTCCTGCCCTTCACCACAACCACCAAGGAGCCAACGTCGACCCTCCCCACCACCACCACAATCACCACGGAGCCAGCGTCAACCCTCCCC
>NC_065508.1:38028530-38079820 GCF_006386435.1 Epinephelus moara | reverse complement strand
CTCACCAGTTACCCACCGGCGTACAGCTTGACATCAGCGTGGCGCTGACTGGCTAATCGCTAGACCCCCGGCGTTCATTGGTCCGTCCAGCGTTTGGACGAGATAAATCGCAAATTCATTGAAGTATGCCAGACCAGAGATGCAAGCCTATTCAGTTGAGAGGGCGGGGTCTATGGTCTGGAACCAGGCTAGGTTTATCGGGTAGCTGAGTGAAGCTGGGTGAAGTGGAGGCTGCGGAGGAAACACCGGGATGGGTTAATGTCTGGAGCTTGAGTTATTAGCAGCTTGGTCCCAGCAATGGGTCAGTTAGCCCGGCAGTCCAGCTAACATTTTCAATTAGCATTGTAAAATGTAGCCTCCCCGCAAGGCTACATTTTTGATTAATGCCATATGATTGGCTGAAAGCGAACACACCTGATTAACTGATGAATCTGTCAATCAGAATCATAAATTTGATTGACAGATTTATCAGCCAGTGGTGACGTTCGTTGACCTGCGACGTCAGGGGAGTCTCAAAATTCACCACACAGATTTCTCTAACAAATGTAGAGAGGTTCATGAAAAAGCAGAATTCAAGGCCTCGAGCTGGGCCAGAAAGCTCGCGACCTCGTTCCCTACTTCCCGAACAAACTTTCTTTGTTTTCTATTAAATATCAAAACTCAAATACTCAGAGGTAAAAAAAAATCACTGGAGACACGTAGAATCAAGTGCAACTGAGTTTAATGTGCACGCAGGCATCAGCACAATACAACTCAATGAGTCAAGCTCCGGAGCAGGACTGAAGTTCTCCCTTCTGTGCATCCCTTTTTAAGGCTGGTGAAGATTCTGCTGAGTCTCCACCTTTTTTCTTTAATCCTACACACTTGGGCTGAACATAACGGTGTCACGGCTCTCCGTTCTTCCCTTGAAGCCAGCCTACCCACTGGAGCTTGTACATAATGGTATCCCAGCTCTCCCTTTTTCCCTTGGAGCCAATTTCACCTTGTAATGCTTTCCTGGGCAGTCTAGGCCCGCCTCCTATTACCAGGGTCAATGCTTAAGTGCTCAATGAGTGTATGTGTGTGTCATAGGAATACATGAAATAATAAACCAGTGTGTGACTTGTCAGTGCACAGAGTACATTGCTTCAACAGATATCTTTAAAGGTCAACTTAAAAGTACAGTATAAACACTACAGTAAATCAGTACATTACACTACATTCACAAATGAGAAGCAGTTTGTAAATGCACATTCAGCGATTCGCATGATCTGTGAATTTATATTACAAGTGTGCCTCAAAATAATATTTGTGAAGCAGAGCGTGTGCATTTCCGAATTTATATTACAAGTTTGCATGAAATTTTTTATTTGTGAAGCAGAGCATGTGCATTTGCGAAACAGATCATGTGCATTTCCGAATTTATATTACAAGTTTACATAAACATTATATTTGTGAACCAGAGCGTGTGCATTTGCGAAACAGATCGTGTGCATTAGTGAGTCCGAAATACAACTGCGAACCAGAGCATGTGTATTCGTGAGAAACCCTGCGTGAGATCATTCATTATGAGACTGATCTGACCCCATTAACATGCCCCCTATAAGAATTTCCGTATTAAAAATCGTTCTAATCCCTGGTTCTCTGCTGACCTATCTGAAGCTCTTCGCTTCAGAGATCTGGCCTGGTCAAAGGCTAGACTCTCTAACAGCCCATCTGATTGGTTGCTCTTCAGAAAATTGCGTAACAAATGCATTAGCTCAATTAGGAGGGCTAAGTCCACCTTCTACTTATCCTCTCTTGCTACCAGCCAAGGCGATGCTGCCAAATTCTGGAAGACCATAAAATCTCTAAAATCTACACCTAGCTCCTCTGTCTCCTCACAAATAATTAGTGGTAATACCTGCATTCCAAATAAATCAGACATGTGCGATGTCTTTAACCTCCATTTCATAGCCTCTGGTCATTTGTTTGACAATAATATGGTCCCAGTTGTTTCTGCCTCAGATCCAGTAACCGTAAATGCATCCAATCCACCAGCAGTCTTTACGCTGAGACCTGTAAGCCATGCTGAGGTAATGAAAGCACTTACTCACCTTGACCCCAAGAAATCTAAAGCTGAAGATGACCTTGACCCATATCTCCTGCACCTGAGTGCCTGCTTAATTGCTGCACCTCTTACGCACATCTTAAATCTAACATTTTTATCTGGTAAAATCCCCCCTGTGTGGAAAGTCGCACAGGTTGTTCCATTATTCAAAGGTGGTAATGCTAATACTTTAGATAATTATCGCCCAATATCAAAGCTTTGCTGCTTGGCCAAAGTTCTAGAATCCCTTGTAAATTCTCAACTGCGGGCTTTCTTGGAATCAAACAGCATCCTTCAACCACAACAGTCAGGTTTCAGACCAGGTCATAGCACTACCACAGCTACAGCACTTGTCATTAATAACATCGTAAATGGCATGGACTCTCACCAGCACTGTGCAGCTCTCTTTATTGACTTGTCAAAAGCCTTTGACACTGTAGACCATAACATCCTGTTAAACAAACTCTCGTCCATCGGCCTTGATAGCCTCTCTCTCAACTGGTTCTCCAACTATCTCACCGGGAGAACGCAAGCAGTTTCTGCAGATGGAGCTAGATCCAACTCTCTTGTATTGCATAAGGGTGTTCCACAAGGGTCTATTCTTGGCCCTCTTCTATTTTCTCTCTATGTCAATAATATTGTTCCCCCCTCCCCAACCTGCAACGTCCATTATTATGCAGATGATACTATCTTATACAGCATTGCCCCCACTCTTAAATCAGCTGTTGATAACTTACAATCTGCCTTCAACCATTTCCAATTGTCTCTTATAGCACATAAACTTGTATTGAACTCTGGCAAAACTAAATGTATGTTGTTCACAAGGTCCAACGAAAATAACTCTTGTTTTAGCATCCACACATTACATGGTCAACTTATTGAAACTGTCAACACTTACAAATACTTGGGCATTTGGCTGGACTCCAAGCTTTCCTTTCGTAATCACGTGGATCTCCTTATCAAGAAACTCAGGTCTAGAATTGTTTTTTTATATAGAAATAAGTCTTGTCTGCCATCACATAGTAAGAAGATTATTGCACATGCCTCTGTAATGTCTGTTGTTGATTTCAGTGATGTAATATATATGCATGCTTCAGTCTCAACTCTGAAACCCCTAGATGCTATCTTTCATAGAGTCCTACACTTTATCACCGGGGACCCATATTCAACACATCACTGCACTTTATATAGCAAGGTGGGCAGGCCATCTCTCACCGCCCACAGAGAACAGCACTGTTTACTATTCATCTATAAAGCACTACTTGGAATGCTCCCTCTGTATTTAACTTCACTTTTAAATTTCCGTTCTACAGGTCTCCATACCCGCTCTCAGTCCCATATCAGACTCCACCTCCCTTACACAAATACACAATTAGGAAAAACTGCCTTCTCCTTCTATGCCCCATACCGATGGAACAAATTACAGGACTCATTTAAAGCTGATAGATTCATCTCACTTGAGGCTTTCAAAATTCTACTTCACACCACAGTACTGGGTGCACAGACTTGTTCTTGCTTTATTTAGTCTGTTTACTATTATGTCTTAATTTTTTATTACCTTGTCTTCATACCTGTGTATTTATTGTATTGTATTGCTGTTTTTTTTTTTTTTTTGTTTTGAGCTCTATTTGCTACAGGGTGTCCTTGAAAAAGAGAACCTGCTCTCAATGGACCTACCCTGTTAAAATAAAGGTTAAATAAATAAATTTGTTTCTCAGTGACACAAAAACAAACATACACATTGAATATATGTCATTAAATTTGCTGCCTTGGTTTCTTTTTGAATAGCCATTTTTCTATTCTTATTTCACCCATTAAGCTGTAAGGTGGGTGTTTGGTGGTCATAGCTCCTGCATGGTTGTTATATCTCTCTGTGCAAAGATCATGCATGGATCAACCAGCCAGATGGTAATATCTAATGGCATCCCATTGGACCTGAAATTCTAGCCCTAGTCTTTTATTGCTGTCATACCATGTTAATCGTTCACTATGAACAAGACATGGCAGTACCTTCAGTTTGACCAAATTACATGTCAGTCTACAATAAATACACAGTTTGTCTTTAAACCGTTGCAGTGTGCAGGCCCGTCGGATGTAAATGGGTTTTTTTCTCCTGCATATAGAAATATCTACAGCTGTACTTATAACAAAGATCAGCTCAAAGCATGAACTCCCCCAGGTTATTGTTGTGCAGATGAAAGATGGCTAAAAGTCAAGAGACTCTGTGCTGTTATTCAGAATAGCTGCTGTCACTGCTGCCAGATGCAAACATCCCTGCCATGAGGTCAGGTGCTTACAGGGCTGAGCATGCCCTCAGAGAATGTTTCTCTGTTTTCATACAGGGACCTTGTTTTATATATGAACCAGGAATTCGATAACCATGCAGCAAAATAATTAAAACATTAGCTTCACAAAATGAGTTGACAATAGCATGAACTGCAGGTTACACTCATAAACAGTTTGCCTACTTATATATATTATATAAATATTATATATTTATTTAACAGATTCAAAACATGAAAAATAGGCTTCACTATCCATTGCTTAACATTTTCCCAATCCCTGTGAAATAAAACAGTGATTCTTCACATATCAGCATACATCATTTTTTCATGCGTTGTCTTTTATAAGACTGTTCTGCTTCCTACATCCTTTCAATATATCTTAATTGGATTGTAGCGTGTGACATCCTACAGCGGTGCAGAAGATTTCCTGTCACATGTGCCTGCCATATACTCCAACCTGGAGCTGAATGTGAAAGTACAGATGCACTCTCCAACATTCTTTCTTCACTGACTTCAGGAGGAAAAGAAACTGAAAGAACATTTACATCTAACATTCTAATTAAGATAACCTGGAATAAAACTTCTTAACTATAAGAGTTCATTACAGTAATTCATATGGTTAGTTAATAAAGCAACTAATTTATCACAGCTAGTTGCCAGAAGCAGTGGTGGTTCTAGCACATTTGTTGGCCCAGGCACCCTATCCATCCATCCATCCATTTTCATTCGCTTATCCGGGGGAGCAGGCCAAGCAAAGCACTCCAGACATCCCTCTCCCCAGCAACACTTTCCAGCTCCTCCTGGGGGACCCCAAGGTGTTCCCAGGCCAGATGAGTTATGTAATCCCTCCAGCGTGTTCTGGGTCTGCCCGGGGCCTCCTACCAGTGGGACGTGCCCGGAACACTTCAGGAGGCATCCTGATCAGATGCCTGAGCCACCGCAACTGACCCCTTTCGACGTGAAGGAGCAGCGGCTCTACTCCGAGCTCCCTCCCGATGTTCGAGCTCCTCACCCTATCTCTAAGGCTGAGCCCAGCCACCCCACAGAGGAAACTCATTTCCACCGCTTGTATCCGCAATCTCATTCTTTTGGTCACTACCCAGAGTTCATGACCATAGGTGAGGGTTAGGACGTAGATGGACCAGTAAATTGAAAGCTTTGCTTTCTGGCTCAGCTCCCTCTTCCCCCGGTGCAGTGCCCGCATCACTGCAGAAGCCGCACCGACCCGCCGATCCATCTCACACTCCATTCTACCCTCACTTGTGAGCAAGACCCCAAGATACTTGAACTCCCTCGCTTGTGGCAGTAACTCTGCCCCAACCCGGAGAGGGCAAACCACCGGTTTCCGACAGAGGACCATGGCCTCAGACTTGGAGGTGCTGACTCTCATCCCAACTGCTTCACACTCGGCTGCAAAACGCTCCAGTGCATGGTGGAGGTCACAGTGTGATGGAGCCAACAGAACCACATCATCTGCGAAAAGCAGGGATCCAATTCTGAGGTCCCCAAACCGGACCCCTTCCTCCCCCCGGCTGTGCCTTGAGATCCTGTCCATGAAGATCCCAAACAGGATTGGTGACAAAGGACAACCTTGGCAGAGGCCAACACCCACCAAGAACGTGGTCGACTTCACACCGAGTATGAGGACACAGCTCTCACTTTAGTCATACAGGGACCTAATGGCTCTGGAACCCCATACTCCCATAGTACCCCCCACAAGACGCCCCGAGGGACGGGGTCGTAAGCCTTCTCCAGGTCCACAAAGCACATGTAGACTGGATAGGCAAACTCCCACGCCCCCTCCAGCAGCCTTGCAAGGGTAAAGAGCTGGTCCACTGTTCACGACCAGGATGGAATCCACATTGTTCCTCCTGAATCTGAGGTTTGACAATCGGTCGGAGCCTCCTTTCCAGCACCCTGGAGTAAACTTTACCCGGGAGGCTGAGCAGTGTGATACCCCGATAATTGGAGCACACCCTCTGGTCCCCTTCTTTGAAGACGGGGACCACCACCCCGGTCTGCCACTCTGCAGGCACTGTACCTGACCTCCACGCGACACTGAACAGGCATGTCAGCCAAGACAGCCCAACAGTGCCCAGAGCCTTCAGCATCTCAGGGCGAATCTCAGCCACCCCCGGCGCCTTCCCACAGGGGAGCTTTTTAACTACCCCAGTGACCTCCACCAGGGATATGGGCGAGAGTTCCCCCGAGTCTTCAGGCTCTGCCTCGTTCTCAGTGGACGTGATGGCCAGGTTCAGGAGGTTCTCAAAGTGCTCCTTCCACTGCCCGACGATATCCCCAGTTCGGGTCAGCAGTTCTCCCTCTCTGCTGAGCACAGCCTGAGACAAGCCCTGCTTTCCCTTCCTGAGTCAGTTAACGGTCTGCCAGAACTTCCTTGAGGCCAACTGAAAGTCCTTCTCCATAGCCTCCCTGAACTCTTCCCACACCCGGGTTTTTGCTTCAGCGACCGCCACAGCTGCAGCCCTTCTGGCCAACCGCTCCCTGTCTGCTGCTTCAGGAGACCCCTGGGCCAGACCCGAAAGGCCTCCTTCTTCAGCCTGACGGCCTCCCTCACCACTGGTCTTCGGTTGCCGTCCCGACAGCCACCGACAACCTTCTGACCACAGCTCCTAGCAGCTGCCTCCAAAATGGAGGCTTTGAACATGGCCCACTCAGACTCCATGTCCCCAACCTCCCCTGGGATGCACAAGAAATTCTCCTGAGTGTCCAAGACACACGGCCGCAGATCTGCTGATATGACCACAAAGTCGATCATTGATCTTAGGCCTAGGGTGTTCTGGTACCAGGTACACTTATGAACCTCCCTGTGTTCGAACATGGTGTTCGTTATGGCCAGTCCATGGCTTACACAGAAGTCCAATAACAAAGCACCACTTGAGTTCACATCAGGAAGGCCATTCCTCCCAATCACCCCCCTCCAGGTTTCTCCGTCCTTGCCCACGTGAGCGTTGAAGTCCCCTAGGAGAACTATGGAGTCCCCAGCAGGCACCCCTTGCAGGACACCGCCACTGCCATTCGGTGCAGTCAGAGACCTTCTCTTTGCAACGTGCAGTCGCATCGAGGCAATCCTCTCGTTCTCCGGGGAGAACCCCAACACAGCGGCACTCAGCCAGGGTCTTGTGAATATCCCCACACCCGCCCGGCGCCTCTTACCCTGAGCAATTCCGGAAAAAGCAAGAGTACAGCCCCTCTCCAGGAGTTTGGTTCCAGAACCAGTGCTGTGCGTGGAGGTGAGCCTAACTATATCTGGTTGGTACCGCTCCACCTCCCGCACCAGCTCCGGCTCCTTCCCCACCAGAGAGGTGACATTCCATGTACCAAAAGCCAGTCCGCGATGCCAGGAATTGGCACGCCAGGGGCCCCACCCCTGCCTGCCGCCCGGCACACAATGCACCCGACCCCGATTTCTATCCCTGCGGGTGATGGGCCCACAGGGCGACGGCTCCATGTTATTACTTTGGGCTGAGCCCAACCGGGCCCCATGGCCTAAGGCCCGGCCACTAGACGCTCGCCGGTGAGCTCTCCCCCTGGGTCTGGCTCCAGGAGGGGGCCCCGATTTCCCCATACCGGGCGAGGTACTATTCTCCTGAGTGGTTTGCTTCATCGAAGGTCTCTGAATCGCTCTTAGTCTGGTCCCTCCCCCGGGACCACTTTGCCTTGGGAGACCCTACCAGGGGCTATTAGCCCCGGACAACACAGCTCCCAGGTTCACAGGGACACTCAAACTCCTCCACTGCGTTAAGGTGGCGATTCTCAGAGGAGCCGAGGCACCCTAGGCAATTTCACCAATAGCCGAAACCAATGTTTTTATATTGGTGTTTGTACTGTTTTTTGTTGTTATTTATTCTTCTTTTGTGCCAGAGAAACACAGAAATCTACACTATAAAAAATTAATGAACAGTTTTACAGTCATTCAGTCCTTCATTACACTACTGTTGAATGAGCACAAATTCAATAACACACATTTATGAAACAACCTTTAATATAACCTTCTTTAACATTAAAAAAAAACATCTTTAGAAATAAGCTGCACAGCCCTCTTACTATATATGATACATCATAATTCCCTCTCTAATATCTATTTTTTGGTGCTGTGAAAACATCAACAAATATATCCTTCAAACGGCTTATTCAAGTTTCTCCCCAAAAGCTACATTTACAAGATTACATTGAACACATCATAAAAATGTAATAATTTACCTTTGTACAATACTATTTTTTACTGTATAGAGCTTGAACGCTCCACAATGTAAATCAATGCATCCACTGTCCTCATCCTCTGCTGCCACTGTCTGCTTAGAGGAAACGATATCTAGCTCTCCTCCTGCCGATTTCATGTTCTGTCTCTCCACATACTCTCCTCTCAGTAGTGTATTGGTAGTTGAGGGAGCATCAGAGAGCTTTTGTCGTGTTGACATGATAACTATACAGTCTGCTTCGGGGTTCTTGTGATGTCAGATAACTTGCCCATCTCCGTCAGAGAGCAGCTAAAGTGTAACAAGCTGGGGAGGAGGGCTGGGGGGCAGCAGGAACCCAGAAAAAAGCCCTCTATATTATTTAGTAGGCTTTGCTATGTAATTATGTTGTTGTGGCCTTATGTAATATTTAAAAAATAATGGTAATAATATTATTCGTAATAAAAGAAATAAAAGTTATACATTTTGATTTTGTTTTTCATCCCCCGTTTGTGGCGCCCCCCATGGATGACTGCGCCCTTAGCATTCGCCTATACTGCCCTATGCCATGGCCAGAAGAAAATGTACGGTTCTGCAAACCCACAGATATGTTACTTTTCATACGTGATACTGACATTTTTAATGAGACATGATTCAGATTAAGCATCATACTGTATATATAAACTGAGTTTCTCATCTGTAGAAGGGGATGGTGGACAGAGTGAAACCTGAGTTGCCAAGCACTAAGCAACTGATCACTGCTGGAGACCAGCAAGCAATTAAGCAGTTGTTTTTAGGAAGACATTGCAGCATTTCGGGCAGCACATGGCACCAAAACCAGGTATTTTAAGCCAAAACATTATCCTTTCTTAACCATAAGCAAGTGGTTTTTGTGCCTACACATAACCACATGCAGGCTGTTTTCAAGCACTGTTCATGCATTTTTGTACAAACATGCACCAAATGCACCAAAATCCTAACATGTCCCACATAATGATAAGCCACTCATTATTGCATAACCCATGTATTTTGAAAGGTTGTGACCGCGTAACCAATGAGCTGACAGGATAGTGGAAGGAAGCAGTCCTGAGCAGTCTAGTTAGGGGGCAGGTTAGGGTGGTGATTTTGTCACAAAACACAGGACTTTCCTGCGGTGGTCAGAACCATGTGTACTTTAAGTGAACTTTGATTTATATGAATGTATGTCCTCACCATGGCCCTCATTTATCAAACGAGGGTACGACAGAAAACTGTGCGCACAACCATTTCCACGCAAGGCTTGGCATTTATCAATTTGGACGTGAGCGGACGCTACGATCAAATCTCATGTCAGGTCTCAGCTTGTGTACGCAAGTTTGAGTCAGTGTGGATTTGCGGTGCAGCACAGCAAAATCTGGCAGAGTCTGAAAATAATTATTAAACAAACCTCAAACTTGTCATCTAAGCATAAGCAGCCACATATTCAGTAGCCTACATATTAAAAAAGGATTCCCAAAACGAATAAAACAAAATGAAATAAAATAGCCATGAATGATTGCGCATTAATCAATTACCACTCTATTAACTTACAGGTAATTTGTGATGCCAGGCTATCACTACTACATGTGGTAGCCAAGTGGCCGATAAGTAAACTGCGTTAAATAAATCTAAACAAAGTAGGCTATTACCTTACCTTATAACCCGGCTGGCAAACCCTGCCACCACAGAGCAGGAGCGCAGGTTCAACAGTGTGCACACGGGTCATGGTGGAGCGCAGCTTCGGGTTGCCCAAGCACAGGTGGCTCTGTCTTGGGGGGAACGCTGCTGTATACCCCAGAAAAGGTGTGTGACATCATTTTGGCCTGTGCAGTTTTGCACAATATTGCTTTAGACAATGGAGTGCCGTTTGATGTGCCGGCGCAGCCAGATGAACCAATGCCCAGGGAACCGTGGCCAGCACAGCCTCCCCTGGGGGCTATACGAAGGAGACAGAACCTCATTCATTGCTCCTAAAATGTAACCTTAAAGTTGTATAAGTGCTCTACAGTATTTAATCAGTAATGTAATGCAAGTATAGCCTATAGGGCTATTGGCTAAAGGGATATTCAATACAGACAATGGACAACGTTTAGTCATTTAAACATTTTATTCAGTTTTTTTTTTTTTGTAGTTCATTTCTTTTAGCGTGTTATTAACTGCCTCAAGCGTGCTAACAACTGAAGCCAGTAAATGGCATATTTCTATCTGCCTTTCCAGGACCTCTGCCGTGATGATTGGCCCAGCACGGGAGTTGGAGGGCACGCTAGGTTGCCTGCCTCGGTGGGTCTGGCTCGGTGGGACCGCTCTGGGGAGAAGACCTGGACGCCATGCCGCTGGTGCCTTGCTCTGAAACATTTAAACGAAACAATAAAAATGTGTACCTGTCTAACCTGTGTAAGCCTATTTATTTGGACAATAGTGTACTGTCAGGGTTAAATTAACTGTCTGATTTTAGTCCCTGTCAGGGTCAGGCTGCGGTCTGGTTGGCCTCCTCCAGTCTGCGTGTTGCTGCGCCTAAGGGCTTTTTGTTACCAGCTTTAAGTCTGACCACTTTTTCTTGACCTAAACGTAAAGAATTGTGACTTGATCAAATACCAGGCATAGGCTATTAGGCTATGGAAGAATAAAAGATTAATTTTTTTTATTATTATCATCATTAGGCATAGGCTACTTATTGAGAATTTTATTCAAACCTCAGCTGGAGTCCGTTTGTCAACGGCGATGCTGTTGACTGCCTCCATGATCTTCTTCCAGACAGCGTTTTTATGGGCTCCTTTAATGCCAGTTTTTAAACTTCCAAAATGCACGTCTCTATTTACCTCCACCTCAGACGTGAGGGTGTCGATTTCCAGCTCGGAAAAGTTTCTCTTCTTTGCAATGTTTCTCCTCTCCATGTTGTGACCTCAAAGGGCGAGGCCTCTGAACCACCAATATTTAAGGGCGTGACATGCTAATGATGATCGATTTCAGCTGCCGCATTTATCAAGGCCTGATCATTTGTACGCTGGGACTGGTCAACTTTCCTAAACCTAATCTCTGTAACTTTACATTATTTATGTAATTTTATGTCAAGGATGTAATGTCATTTGTGGGCTGCTAATTTGTAGGATATCATACGAACACTTGTATGAGGATATGTTGCAACACATTAACAACAGCACTGTCAAATGTAAAGGAACACAGTTTCAACATATCCGCAACATAATAACATATACATGTTACATATCGAACCAGATATGTACAGTGCTAACATTTATTTTGACAATTGGGTTGTCTTTCTCTTAAATGTTAAAATCTGCAATGTTACAGTAATTGCAACTGTAATTCTTCCTCCTTGGGTCCTTTTGATGTATTTTCTTTGTCCACATTTTTCACATTTTTGACACACTGCTCATGCCGACTAACAATTTTGTTTGGTCTAAATAAACTGCTACTGCCGTGGAGAACAAATTTCCACATATTTCCAGCTGCTTACATGTCCTTTTCATTTTTTCCCTCTGCCGTGGTTCTGTCCTCAGCTGGGTTGATATTTTGTCACTGTATATGAAATATTGTGTGGAAGAAACACGTTTCATCAATGGCAACCTGCTAAATCACAGGAGTCTCTTGGATTCAAACCGCTTTGTGGTTCAAATTTGATAAGCCAGTTTTGTCTTTGCCATCCACAGACAAACATATGTTTTCTCCATTAGCATTTACTATGGCGATGGAAGTAATCATCAGGGCTTCTAAGTGGGTGTTAGGTGGGGAGAGATGGCAGAACGGGGTGCATCTTCCACCAGTTGGGGCTAACATCGATGACATGACACTGGTGACCACAACAATACCATGTACAAAGAGGCTACTAGAGAAGGTAAATAAGAACCTCAAGTGGGTCAGCATGAAGATCAAGCCTAGTAAGTCTGGAAGCATCTCAATATGGAGGGAAGTTAAAGGGATAGTGCACCCAAAAATGAAAATTTGTCATAGATGTTTAGGAAATCCCAACAATTAGAGAAAAGTCAGTGAAGAGCTTTGGTAGGTGGTACATTGTAGAGTTGAATGATGAGGAACAGGTGGTGAAATTTAGAAAAGATGTTGCAGAAGGATTGGATAGAATAGATAAATCAGAACTTCCAGGAAAGTTGAAATTGTAGTGTTTGCAGTTTGGGCTATATCCTAGGTTAATGTGGCCACTGTCAATTTAGGAAATTCCAATATCCGTTGTGGAGAGAATTGAAAGGTTAGCTGGTTAGTTAGCTCCTATGTTAGGAAGTGGTTGGGCACTCCTAGGTGTCTAAATAGTGTTGTATTGTATGGAAAATGGATACTTCAGCTGCCAGTATCTAGTTTAACAGGGGAATTTAAATGTACCAAGGTCAGAACATAGCTGTTATTATCTGGGAGTAAGGACATGGTAGTTAGGAGTGTGGTTCCAAATCCAACCAAGGGGAGGAAATGGAACCCAAGATCGGCAGTTCAGGAGGCAGAGGCAACTCTTAGGCATGCAGAGATTGTAGGTAATGTTCAGTTTGGCTGGGGAGGCCTGGGACTTGGCTCAGGCAAACCGGTATGGAATAAAGCAGGTCCCAAAGATAAAAGAAAGCTGGTTGTGGAACAAATACGTAGACAGGAGGAGATATTAAGGGGTGCAAAGGTAGTGGCCCAGGCCAAGCAGGGACAGTGGTTGAATTGGGAAAGTGTAGAGAAGAGGAAGCTTAGTTGGATGGACCTGTGGAATATGGAGGAGAATCGTATTAGATTGCTGGTAGGGGCTACATACGATGTTTGGAATAAGATTCAGTGGAAGAAGCCTATGAAAGAAAAAAGCTTAGGTATGCAGACTTAGGAGCAGAAGCTGAGCAGCGAGGGTAGAAAACTAGGATTTGTCCAGTGGAAGTGGGGTGTAGGGGATTCAAAGCAAGATCAGCTGTCTCGCTCCTGGGAGTGCAGGGACACAGTTTGAGGAAGACAGTGAAGGAAATGTCAGATAAAACAGCTAGATCTAGTCAGTGGATTTGGATGAGAAAGAATAATGTCAGTTGGGGGCTAGCGGGTGGACCTACTAGGCAGGGTACATAACTCCTTGAGATCAGGTGGAGAGGCCAATTGGTCCTCTCAGAAGAAAATCCAGGAAGAGGAAGGTTATTTTAGTGTGGGAGTGGCCTATCTGAATCCCTTTTGTTTGAGACCGTGCTGCAAGGTGAGTGTGTTTGCTGATCCTGTGAGTTTATCTTCTCTATCTTCTTTAACTTTAGCTTATACTGGAGTCAGGGGCGGACTGGCCATCTGGAGGTTCTGGAGAATCACAGAACGGCCGGTACTCCAGGACGGCCAGCGGCCGCCACACAGTCATCACCGTTTTTTTTTTTTTTCTTTTTCTCCCTGATAATCTACTGTTCCACGTCCAGTCTGCTGGGTGGCAGCCTTTAAATTGGATGCCGGCCGCCAATCAAATTGAAGAAGAAGGAAGCGCATACCGTATGCACACCGGTTGTTGTGGGCTGGGCTGGGCCGAGTCAAAGTCCAGTCCGCCCCTGACTGGAGTTATGCTATGTAGCGTGTGAAATAGAGTATGGTGAATGAACTAGGAAAGGTAGTATCGGCACGGTCACTGCCCGGAGCTCGTACAAACGGAGCCTGGGTTTGTTGAAGGTGGCAGTGCTGTTTGGGCTGAGAAAGCCATGTGTAAGGTTAGGTAAAGGAGGTTGTTGGGTCGGTGCGGGGAGCAGTGAGAGCTGGCATTAGGGGAGTGTCTCTTGGACGCCATAGATCACTGTCTAGCCTCCTGGAGGTGTCGTGGGACCAACTAGATGAAACACTGGGGAAAGGAGGTTCCCACTTGATGACCCCAAAGACGTGTTAGTTATCACTGCTCACTGGTCTTTATAGTTAAAGGGAGCCTTAGGCAGCCTTATTTTCAAGGTCTGGATGTGACCAAGGACGAGACACTTCCACCTGGAGTAGTATCCAGCTAGGCATTATCTAGAGCTTGCGAGATATATTTCGGCCGCGCTTTGGAAAGCAGAGCTAGATGGTAAACAAACATGGCAGCACACCGGTAAGGTAAGACAACACGTTTACATGTCGTTTTCTATATGTTCTCATTTATCCAAACGATATGAGGCGGTCTTTGTGGAAAAAAAGCTTGTTTAGTGGACTAACTTTGCACTTGAAGTATGCCCGATTACTTACGTTTTAACAGGTCTGACGCTACCATGCGTCCCGGCTGTATCTAGGCTAACGGCTAACATGCTAACTATTATTTTTATGTCACTAGTCACTTGAAACAAATTTAGGACGATAGGAGACAGGTTGAAATAAACCGAAATTTCCCTTTAAGCATTGCCATAATAGCTTATCATCGGTTTAGGAGATTATTCACTGAGCGCTGATTCTTTCTCTAGAGCACAAATTTCTTGTGTTTATTTGAATGAAACGTACAAGGTATTGTGGCAGTTTATTCAGTAGGTGTTGAAATGATTCACTAGATGGGTGAAAAGTTTGACCTGCTGGTGGTGCTCAATGTATTCTCATAGAATGGTTCGTATGATACCCTATGAAAAATGCATGCACAACAGTTCATATGATATCCTACAAATTTGCACCCCATGAATGACGGTTATGTAATTTACGTAAAATAAAAGTTACTGAGGTTAGGTTTAGATAGAGAAACATGGTAAGGATGTACCTTAAAATGACTCAAAGTGCACATGGATATGAGAGGCCCCCTGAGACATATTTCATACTTGGTTTCACAAGTAACATCATACTCTCATACATACACCACTGTACTCTTACACAAACACTACTACTGTCTACCCTCTTACATGCACAATCATACTCTCATACATACACCACTATACTCTCACACAAACACTACTACTGTCTACCCTCTTACATGCACAGTCATACTCTCATACATACACCACTATACTCTTACACAAACACTACTATTCCCTCTTACATGCACAATCATACTCTCATACATACACCACTATACTCTTACACAAACACTACTATACTCTCTTATATTTATCATCATGTTTTCTTTCATTAACTGTCATACTCTTAGTGTAACAGAGGATAATATTATATGTATGTAAGTATGATAGTATGTGAAAGTAACAGTATATGTAAAACAAAGTTCTAATATATGTATGAGAGAATAATATTATATTTGAAACAGAATAATAGCATATTTAAGAGAAATTAGTTGTACATGTGAATGCAAATAATCATGTGAGAAGATGGCGGACCGGGGGCGACTCAGTGAAGCCATAGATATATATACGTAGATGCCGCATTCAACGGCGCTCCTCATTGGAGCAATACGTCAACGCAGCCGCCATCTTGCCCAGGTGGAGCCGCGCTGCCTAATACATGTATGTCTATTCAGGCAGGAGACTATTTATGATTAAAATCATCATTACTTGCTGAATTCTCAACCGATTTTCATACAGTTTGGTTTGTTACAATTGTCAGACATGTAGTTATGATACAGAATACTTGGTTAAATAAAAAATGCAGCTTTTCATACCAAAATATTTTATCTTATGTAGATAAAGTAACAGTAATAGTTCTACAACACATTTTAACTTTCCCCATGTAATAAATATTCTTTTTTCTTACTAGATGTACAATGCCCACCATGATGTCATTTAATTATTAATTTTGATTATAAATGTTTATTCACATTTTAAGTCACACAATGTGCGAAAAACAGTGTATCAGCAGGGTTGGGCTGAGCTGCAGTGTAGTTACACATTCTGATTAACAAATGTTGGTTTTGTACAAGTGAAAATAAATGACTTAGAGCTGCATGTTTACACAAAATTTTGCTTTAATCTCATATGTATAACACCACAGTGCTCATGGGAGCCTGGACACTGAACTGTTTACATTATTAGGTCATATTTACAAAAAATATATACAGTGTACAGTAGTATTATTTTTAGGAGTCCTTGCAGAGATGCTCGGGAAAATTGAATTCAGAAGGAGTCACTCCGTCCCTTAAACCGAGTCTTCCCAGTCCTGTCGAAGTCCTCAGGTCTGAAGTGACAGCTGCAGATGACTGAGGAGCAGAGTTGGGTATAACGTGTTACAAAATAACGCGTTAGAGTACTTTGATTACTTTTTGCAGTAATCAAAAAGTTGCTGTTTGCTGTTTGAGTAATCAAATACTTAAGTACATTTTCAAACAAGACATCAGTTACTTCCGTTACTTTTAGAATGCTGGTCCTTCAGCTCCGAAACAGCAACGGCTGTCGTTTGGTTCTAATAACGGAGAGAAGCCACAGAGCTTGTGGCTCGCTACGTGGTTGGAGAAATGCTGCCGTTGTCTATGGTGGAGTTTAATAGGTGGAGGAAGACTCCCTGACAGACATATTTCAGACTCAGGCAGGGGTGGACTGGCCATCTGGAGGTTCTGGAGAATCACAGAACGGCCGGTACTCCAGGACGGCCAGCGGCCGCCACGCAGTCATCACCGTTTTTTTTTTTTTTTTCCTCCATGATAATCTACTGTTCCACGTCCAGTCCGCTAGGTGGCAGCCTTTAAGTTGGATGCCGGCCGCCAATCAAATTGAAGAAGAAGGAAGCGCATACCGTATGCACACCGGTTGTTGTGGGCTGGGCCGAGTCAAAGTCCAGGGCTGTTTCTTAGTCCCGGTCCGCCCCTGGACTCAGGGCTTGCATTATGCCTGGTACATGCTACACGCTGGTACTCACCAATTATCCCCGGTCGTCTTTCACGGCGTGTGTGATGTCATCGGGTTATTCTTGTTTTATTTTTATTACTTTTACTATTATTTGAGTCATTGTGTGTGTGTTCATGTGCCAGCCGACATGTTGTTGTAGTCACCTAAAAGCGTCAGCAGATGGCAGGAGCTACATTTGAAGCACCACACGTAAACTGTCAAGCTAGTGTATCTTCCACAGGAAGTTCTGACAAATGTTTCAGAATAAAAGCCTATTTAGAAAATGGAGCGATTCTCTAGCCGAGGTTATAAGGGGCTTTTAATTTGAAACAAGTGTTGAGTTTGAAACGATGGTGCGATATGTTAACTTTACAAAGACAACGGAGCGGATAAAAAGTAAATATATAAACACACAGAGGGATTAATAAATAACGGACCGTCTATAATGTAGTTTGTTTCAAATGAAGCTGGGAGCCTCTGCAGTTGTGGTGAGTAAAAGCCCCGCCGCTATTTGTTAATGTTATTACTTTATGTCCGACCGTGAGGATGTACCATTGTTTGCTAGCTTGATGCTAATGACAGTAACGTTAACTCAGCGGGTTGACAAAGTGCCTCTGCTGTTTCACACCATCATTTCCCCCTTTTACTCTGTGTGGTAACATCCCTAGAGGAAATATTAAAAACGCTGGGGTGTTGTTGTCATACAGTTGTCTACGGCAGCAGATCGTTCTGTGTTTCTACTGGTCAAAGTGACGGCTGTGATGGGAGAATTGGATCTCAGTGAAGGGCAAGTGGTCCATAACTTTAATTTTGGAGACAAAAAAATGTAGGCTTAGCGCCCTGTGGTCCATTGCCCAATAGGAAATGTAGAATACTCAAAAGTACTTTAAAAGTGCTTGAGTTACTTTTCTCAGGGAGTAACGTTGGAAGTACTTTTAAAGTAATTGAGTTACTTTACTCAGGGAGTAACGCAGTAAAGTAACTGGTTACTTTTTAAAAAAGTAACGCAGTAACGTACTTTGATTACTTTTAAAGTAACCCTTACCCAACACTGCTGAGGAGTCACCCGGGACAAAGTCCTTTCTCCTCACTGCTGCTGCCCATGCCCGTCTTCTATCTGTGTTTTTGGGGAAACTACACACAAAATAAGTGTGTCAGAAAAACACAGTTCCACATAATTTGTAGTTACAATTCAGGCCACAAGTTAACTACTAACGTTATACTATGTTATGTCACGTTGGTGCCATGAAACAGATAGTCGACAATTTGGAATAACACATACACCGACATAGCTGTTTGACAAAGCATCTAATTTTATAAGTAATATTATATAAATGTTAACCTTTTTTCTTTAAGTTGTGTGACATAGCATTAGCTTAATTTGGCATTAGGACCAGATCAGGACAGTTACTTTACTTGTTTAGCTTAAAAGAAGGGTCACTTTTTGAGATATATATCTCATTAAACATTTTTGTAACAGTAAAATATTGTAAAACAACTTCTTACCTGTGGAATGTTATTCCCTTCTGCTTGGTTTTAACACTTCTTTCATTAGTTCACCCAAATGCAGGGCAAAAATGTGGCATTTTTGCCGAGTCTGACACGGGTCTGAACCGGTCAGAGCACCTAGGCAAGATGGCGGCGGTATTGACGCAGCCCACAAGCCAGGGTGCGGCATCTATATATATCTATGCAGTGAAGCTGTTGGCTCTGACTGTCCACACAGCCCGCTGAGCAGAGCGGAGCGCCCGCGGAGGCTCGCGCACTGCAGCGCATCAGTTCGGCGTCTGGTCTATTTTTCACGCGAGCTGCAAGCGCTTCTGTCAACCTGGATAGAGCAGATCATAGACATGGAGCGGATCGTACCAAACAGGAAGTCAGACACAGAAAAGACGAGAGAATCCGGCCAATTTTCAAAATAAAGTAACAACAGCACGCACTGTGGAACGTGAGGAGAAAATACCGTGTTTATAATTTAAAATAACACAATAATGCATAACCAAACACATTTTCAATACCCTAATCACTTCATTACAATTTTAATTTTGTGTCACCGAGCCTACAGACATAACTACATAAATAAAATGGTCAGAACAATATGCCCTATTCATTCAGTGTGTGGACAGTCAAGGGCGCCGATTGAAAACTGCCTCCGCTGCTGGGCGCTGCGCTTCGGTTCCGCGTCCGGTGTGTCCAGGCCGTGAAGCGCTGCAGTGCGCGAGCCTCCGCGGACGCTCTGCTCTGCTCAGCGGCCTGTGTGGAGGCCAACAGCTTCACTGTCGTTCCCGGTCCGCCATCTTCTCATATTATGATTGGGAAGGCGGGCCAAGTCCGTCCAATCCCGCTTCTTCTCGCTTCATCAAAAATAACCAATCAGGAACTGAGAATTCAGTACTATTTCCGTTTCAATCAAACTCTCTCACACAAACAACTATTCTCATTCACATACCCTATCATTCTGTCTTACATTCACTATCATTTTGTTCCTTACACATGATTATTTGCATTCACATGTACAACTAATTTCTCTTACATATGCTATTATTCTGTTTCAAATATAATATTATTCTCTCATACATATATTAGAACTTTGTTTTACATATACTGTTACTTTCATGTACATACTATCATACTTACATACATATAATATTATCCTCTGTTACACTAAGAGTATGACAGTAAATAAAAGAAAACATGATGATAAATGTAAGAGAGTATAGTAGTGTTTGTGTGAGAGTATAGTGGTGTATGTATGAGAGTATGATTGTGCATGTAAGAGGGTATAGTAGTGTTTGTGTGAGAGTATAGTGGTGTATGTATGAGAGTATGATTGTGCATGTAAGAGGGTATAGTAGTGTTTGTGTGAGAGTATAGTGGTGTATGTATGAGAGTATGATGTTACATGTGAAACCAAGTATGAATTATGTCTCAAAGGGCCTCTCATGCATGGATCCGAACATGGGACTCCAGGGGAAAGTCCTTGGTGAAAGTCTATTATTTTGTGGCCCATCCACCACCCCAGCCAGCCTCCTTACAAGCGCTTGGGACTTTTAAGGAGAACAGCCTGTGGCGCTACATTAAAGTTGGTAGGATTCATCCAATGGGGACTATGAATGTCAGTAAAAAATAATCATATCCATCCACAAAATAGGTGCTGAGATGTTTCAGTTTGGGAATTTCTCCAAACCAAAATCAGCTGAATCACTTCTTGAGTGCCACTGCTGATACTGTGGCTAAAAACGCAAAGTTAAAACTTTCATGAACTTGCTTTAAGTTAAAACAACACTCAAGTCATTACTCAAATAATCGTGGATTTACCTTTTTGCATTAACAAGAAATAATTAAGTCTAGCAAATAAATTCCAACCAAGCATCTTTTGAGCTAATTTTATGGCTTAACAAAGTTGATGGATGACTTAAATAGTCTGTGGAGTTGTGGGAACAGGTAGACCATGAGACATCTACCCAGTGAGTAACATAACTGCACATGTACTTCTTACAGTTCAGTTATCTCCATAGAACAATGAAGTCATGTCCCGCAGAGTGTAGACAGATACAACACAGCTAAATTATGCACCAGATGCATCAAGCTTTCCAGCATGATGGGGATGGGAAGAAGTCGAACCCTGCAACACACACACACACACACACACACACACACACACGCATGTCCATAGACACTACATTGCCTCTATTGTTTTCATTGTGTTCCTTGTGTCTTTTGAATAATGGAAGTGGCTGGAGACTTATTGAATTCTCTGATTTACTTCCAGCACTTAGAACAACACTCCCCCTTTCTCCATTCACTCAAAACTCAAGCTGCTGGCACTAAGCCCACATTGTATCTGAAATCTTTTTTTCCTTCTTACTTACCCAAGCTTACTCTCTTATGGCACTTGCCGAAAATCGGGCAGACGGGGAGCAAGAGATGTCGAGCAGTGCATAAACCCTGGATTAAATAAAACAGCAGTGAGGGTATTTGAGGATCACCTCTTGCATCTTTTCAAAAAACATACAGTAAATATATGTTGCACCAAAGCACTCTATCAAAACATTTCAAAATGAGGATATTCTACATCAAGTAAAATACTGAACTACAGTGCAAATTATATCCTAAAGTTACAATATGTAACAATAATATTTCATAGTAATCACCTTAAAGGCTAAAACTGTGCTATTAAACCGTATTCAAATTTTATTGTGAAATTCATACAGTAATTTTACAGAAATACACTGCTAAATCACAGTAATGGAGTTTAACTGGGAGATTACAGTGAAATACAGATATTCTATGGGAGCATATTGTTAAATCACAGTAATCTAATGTACATTAACTGTGAGGTTACATACTGTTATATCACAGTATCACAGTCATGTAATGGACTTTAGGTGTAAGATTGCATACTGCTAAATCACGGTAATATGCAGGCATATTTACTGTGAGATCACAGTATGCAGCTGTCATTTCACAACAATTTACTGTAAAAATGACACACTAATTTACTGTGAAAGTGATGCAACTGGTAGCCAGTAATTTACTGTAATGTACAGTGATATTTTACTGATTTTCCCTATTTAAAATACTCAGTATATTCATTTGATCCCATCGGTTCCTTTAACTTGTGCACTGTAATTTAGTCCTTTTTGTGTCTTCTTACATAGTTGGCTTCTGCTTTGTAATTGTTCATATTTCTGGATGGTTCTGGTAATCCAGGATTTCTTGTTGTGGAATGATTTAACTGTCCGCACATCCCAAACTCAACAAGACCAACACATTTTCACTCCGACCTCGTCAAATATTGACGTTTGGTCATGGACTTTCCACATCAAGATATGACTTGCAAAGTACCCTGGCTGCATTGGTTGTTAATGTTCTTGGGCGCTGTGTCAACTTCAGTATGTTACATGCATTGTCTGTTTTCAAAATACACTTTCATTTTCACAGGAAATGTACAGTTTGCTTACAGTCCAGTATCTTTAAAAATAAACGCATGACGTCAGTACAACACTGCAAATTGACATTTTTTACCTTCAACAACAAACACACGTAGTTACGTTTAGCCAACACATGCACGTAGTTGTGTTTAAGCAACAAAAGCATGTAGTTGGGTTTAGGGAAAAAAGAACAGGGTTTGGCTTTACAGTCACACTGGAAATGAACACCAGCCCTTCAGGTGGACCCATCCACCACAAATCCTGCACACCCTAGTCGGACTTTTGGCCCCCTCAACTTACACTGTTGTCCACCCACATTTTCCCCTGATGCCGCTGGGAGGCATAACACAATTACGGCGACCAGCCATGTATAATGCTGAAGTGAAAGAATGACAAAACAGCTGTTTGGCCACTTTTCCTGAACATGGGCAGTGCCACACTGCAGCTGCCTCTGATTAGCATATAGCAGTGATCCACAGCAGGAACAGGACAGCACCTCACATTCCCTCAGTCCTTAATCACTGCAAAGCACATGCCTCCTCTCCTTCTCTTGTCAGAGTCCCCTGGTTTGTCAGATTGGCACATAGAAAAAGAGTCACCTGGTTGAATGGAGCTGTCCAAGATGTAGCGAGTTTCAGTTAAACAAAGGATATTACAGTTTCTGAAATTTCACTGGAAATTGATGTGGCACAGAGGTTGTCCAATTTATTTTCCAAGGCCTGTACAACAGCAGGCAGGACGCTAGTTCAGCTGGGGTCCATCTTCTCCTTAGTGTTTATTGATGTTTACATTTGAAAACCTTAATTTGGCTAGCCAACAGCTAGCTAGAAGAGGCCGACAAGATGAGAGTTTACAGACTGGTGAATTGATTTCTTCATCCTAATGAGTGACTCACAGCCACACCCCACCACTGTCCAAAGCCAGTAACAAAAAGCACCACCAACACTTGCAAAATAGACACAGGAGCATAAATTTAGCACAAATTTAGTGCAGCTGACAGAGAGGCACCTGGAAACATCCACGCCTACGTCAGCCCAACCTCACTGGTGTCTTCACTAATGTAAATATGAGAAGATAAGGACAAAATATTTATTTGTGGAGGAACTTCAGTTGCCTGCTTTAGCTCTTGGTGACATTGAGGTGCACCCAGCTTTGTAAACACTACAAACTGTGACTCTGTCATGTCCTCATTACAACCAAACCCAGACACGTGTACCACCAGACTGCACACAAGCAAAACCTTCTGCTGCTCTCTCACCCCAGGCAAGCCATTTGTTTCTCCCCTCACACTAGCCTACATCTCATGTTCCCACAGTAATCGAACGCATTGCAAAATGATGATTGGACCTGCGGCTTGGATGTGCAGCTCTTCAAATAACAGATGGACATGCTGGCTCATTTGAACAAGAGAAATCCCCTCAGCTTGCTTGGTTTCAGTGAAAGTCAACATTCACAGCACTGTTAGTATGTGCAGCAAACATTTATGTTTCCAGAAGATCAGGGAGTTTAGAGTAACCCTCAGGTCATGGTGGAGAATGCCTTCATGAGCATTTTTTCAGAGTTTGCACTATCCAGAAGCTAAAATATGGCCCCATAGTGCAAGCTATAAAAATGCCTTTAGAAAGCTTGCTGGCATCACAGAAACAAAATTGTGACGAGTGTAATATCACAGCCTCGGCCTCTAGTGTGACGTATGACATACGCATCAGCAGCACTTTCTAAACAATAAAAATGGCATAACATGGCGATGACAATCATCACCATCTCTGTTCAAATCAAATCAAATCAAATCAACTTTATTTATATAGCACTTTTCATACAACAGTAACACAAAGTGCCTCACAGAAGTTAAAAACAACGAAGATCCAAAACAGAAAACAAAAAGAAAAGAGAGAACCCAACCCTCCCACCCAACAAAAATCTATTTAGCTCATAAAATTGAGTTAGTAGCTAGGTAAGAATGATCTAAAGCAGAGACATAAAATGCATCAAAACTAAAATAACAAAAGATAAAGGTTAAATGAGATAAGAACGTAAAAAGAGGAAAGGTAAGAACATAAAAAATAAATAAAAAATAGATAATAGATAAATCGGATTATAAGAGGAATTTAAAATAGATAAATAAAGAGATCAGTTAAAAGCCTGATTAAAAAGATGAGTCTTGAGCCTCTTTTTAAAAACATCAACAGTCTCTGCAGCTCTGAGGTTCTCCGGCAGGCTGTTCCACAATCGGGGGCCATAATAATTAAATGCCGCCTCCCCGTGTGTTTTAGTCCTAACTTGTGGTATGGTTAAAAGGCCGGTGCCGGAGGACCTCAGGGTCCGCGAGGGTTGATATGGTAAAAGCAGGTCAGATAAATAAGAAGGCCCAAGACCGTTAAGACATTTAAAAACTAATAAAAGAACCTTAAAATCGATCCTGAAGCGCACGGGGAGCCAATGCAGCAATTTTAAAACTGGTGTAATGTGCTCCCGCCCTCTGGTCCTCGTCAGCACTCGTGCAGCTGAATTCTGTAATAATTGTAGATTTGAGATACTCTTTTTGGGAAGACCAGAGAGCAGGGCATTACAATAATCTAACCTACAGGAGATAAAAGCATGCATCAGCACCTCCGTGCTGGCCTGAGAGAGAAACGGGCGGACTCTGGCTATATTCTTAAGGTGGTAGAAACCTGCCTTTGTTATGTTTTTAATATGTGGAATAAAACAGAGCTCAGAGTCAAAAATCACACCCAGATTTTTTACAGATTGTGTTGGTTTAAAATCTTGTAGTTTTGGTAAACGTTTCTCTCTCTGGCCTTCAGGACCAATGACTAAAACCTCTGTTTTGTCCTGGTTGAGCTGCAGGAAATTCGCTGCCTGTTCTATGGCAGCTGACCACGTCTTCTGCTTGGAGGGTAAGGGGCTCTCAAATCACATTGTTTTCCCAATATGCAGACATTTATGGCTGTTATGGAGTTAGCTGATAACTGCTGACAGCTCCTTTTTTTCTTTTTCTTTTATTGAGCAGATGGTTTCCACATATAGTCCACATCTACATTTAAAGCAAATTTTTCTGGACGTTACAGTTGTATATGATATCCTGAGATGAATAAAATCAAATGTTGTAGTTTGCACAAGGGTAAACTTGTACTTAAACACAGTAGTGCTTTGAGCTAAATGCTAACATGTTTAGCAGGTATAATGTTCTCCATGTTCACTATTTTAGTTTGCTAAACTGGTTTCAGTGGAGGCAGATACTGATGCTAACTGGGCTGTAGTTTTTTTTTTGTTGTTGTTTTTTTTACCAACAGTCTATAACAGGAATGTTAAGAAGCACCTGGTCAGACATGTGTAAGGAAGGTGATGTTCAGTTCATGCCAGTAAATCTTAGCTTACTTTCATCTAAAATACATTTGGCACTGGAGACACATTTTTTCTCACACACACTTGATAACTTGCAGTACCCTACATTCATATCAAAGACATCTAGCAGGAGTGTCTACAGTTATTGTTGGCAACTGAAACTCTGCCTGGATAATGTTCAAAGATAGCGTTTTTTTTCAAGTGAATGAAGTGCCACATTAATGTATGTATGACGCCATAGCAACATGTTGGGGTGGATGGTGGGCATACAAAGTGTAAAGGTAGGGAAAAATTGTGATTTTGTGTCACAAGGATTGTGAATGTTTTCTAAAATAAACAATCATGATCACAAACCACAATCTTTTCCCCGACCTTAACTAAGTGTTGTACCATAACAAGGTTAGTAATGCTGTAGTCACTATGAGCAAATGTTGTATTGTAAGAGTTAATGTTTTGGTGGAAAATAGGTGAAGTACACTGTCAAAACATTTTTGTTCAGTACTGACATTTTGTGACTTGCCAGATACATTAATTAACATTTCCTTATAATGTTTATAGTAAACAAAATCCAGGCGGAATTACATTTCCCTTTCAACATATTTGCTGTTAAAAATTAGTTTTATATAAATCAAATCAATCAAATCAACTTTATTTATATGGCACTTTTCATACAACAGTAACACAAAGTGCCTCACAGAGGTTAAAAACAACAAAGATCCAAAACAAAAAACAAAAAGAAAAGAGAAAACCCAACCCTCCCACCCCACATAGAGATACGTAAATATACATATACGCACACACACACACACACACACACACACACACACACACACACACACACAAGCTATCACTAAAGAGACATGGCCTAGCACCGAGACCCGAGGCAAGGAAAAAGCCACCTCTGGGGGCCGTCCACACTGAGAGGGCCCACGGTCCACGGCCACAGGGAGCGCCGCCATAGAGACCTCCCCGACCCGGGCAGACATGAGGCTCCACACCGAGGTGCAGTGCCCTACAGCCACCCAGGTCAGAGCGGTCTCCCGACGGCACCCCCATCGGGAGACCAGGAACAACTCTCAGTGTGGTAGGCCCCCATGAGGAAACACTGGAGCTAAAAGCTGAGGGACTAAAACAGTAAGATAGGATAAAAGGTATAAAAAGAACCAAATAAACAAAAAGCTATTTAGCTCATAAAATTGAGTTAGTAGCTAGGTAAGAATGATCTAAAACAGAGACATAAAATGCATCAAAACTAAAACCTATAGGCTAACTAAAGTAACAAAAGATAAAGGTTAAATGAGATAAGAACGTAAAAAGAGGAAGGGTAAGAACATAAAAAATAAATAAAAAATAGATAGATAAATCGATTATATAAACATAATTGCAGTAGACATTTTATTACTGCAAAGCTGATAATTGATGGTAACTGCAAAGAACTTAGATTTGTACTCTTTGGTAACAGAGGATAGCTATCAGAAGTGCTATCCTCTTCCTGTGTTGGTTGCGTAAAGGTTGGTGCACATGCTTTGAATGAAGCCTTCACTTCCCCAGGAGGGAAGATCGTACCAGGTGGCAGACAGAACTGTACAGAGAAAGCAAGGCATGTAGTGAACCAATCTAAACACAGATGGCCTCAATATTCTATAGTCATTACTATGTGCAATCAACATTCACTTCATAATGATAAGTTAAAGCAAAAAACCTGTGTATTTCCACTTTACCAATGGCTCCATTAACCTCTTGCACTCCACCCCCATTTTGTAGCGAAAACGCCTAAAATGACATACCCAAATTAAAATGACTGTAGCCTCTGAACCGCTGCATGCATGAGGTCTTGCCAGAAAGCAAACTCTCTGAAGTTTCTTGTGAAAGTGTTAGAAACACTCTAGGTGATGCAGAGACAGAGTAATGGGTCTCTGAAGTCAGTAAAAAGTTGAAGATTTTGCCTAAAAAAAAATTAAAAATGTTTTTCAGGATGTATAACTGTCTGTGGCTTCATCTGAGCAGGTAAATGACACTGTGGGGCTGTAGGCACACTATCAATGAACATTTGTATCAAGTTTGAAGAAAATTGCTCAAAGTATGACCATTCTACAGTGTTTTTTCCATGAAAAGATCCAGACGGAGCTCCAAATGACAGAGCGCTCACTCTGCTTCAAAACAGTACTATCAGTGATCAAACAACACTCGGCCAGCTTCAAACATCGTACCTTATTGAAATCAGGTGTGATTATGATAGCTGATGTTGTTTATGACAGAAACACCATAAAATATCAGCAAATAAAGTCATATGAAACGTGAAAGTTGTGATCCTACTTTCTAGACGGTATATCTCAGCCAAAAATAGTGGTAGGAGTGAGATCTCACCTTTTATAAACCAGCTACGTATCCACCTACGGCTCGGCATGAGATCGTGAGTAATCCTTTAACTTTTCCCCTCGAAAAATGGCATGACATGGCTTGTCACCACTCATCGCGATTTTGGACTTCTTGTATTTAGGCTGCTCTGGTGCGAAAACCATAAGGAATAAAAGAAAAACGATGTCCGGTGATACCAAGCATCACATGGTTTGATGACGTAGTGCGCCTGTGAGATCCCATTTAACAGAGGAGGGAGGGAGCGCGGACGCCGGCGTCCAAACGTAGTTAAAGAGGTTAATGCATTGCACCAGTAATGCTGTATTCCCACCAAATGCGAATTCGCAAATTCGCGCGTCAAGATTACATACAAAGTCAATGCAAAGACGCGATCAGAAGCGAAATCGCGCCGTGCGGCGTGATGGACACGTCTAGTGCGACGCGATGAACACGATGGACGCGTCCAATGCCTCATCGCTCGAGTTGAAAATATTGAACTTTTGAGGCGAATTCGCGTGACGCTGTGCCGCGAAAGCCAATCAGCGTTGAGATTCTGCTGATGTCACTGGTGTGTGTCCAGTTGTTGACACAGCAATAAACTGCTACTCACCGGAGACAGATGGACAGGCGCTCCGCAGCTGAAATGGAGCAGTCTGTAGTTGGTGTCCTGCCGGGAGATCCTGGCGCCAACCCTCGTCATCAGATCCTCAAACTGGGCCCCAGTCAGCCTGAAGTACCGCTGAAAGCGGCTATCATCCAGACGGAGTTCCTGGAGGAGGTGGTGAAACTCGCCGAGCTGGATGCGCTTCTGCAGGATAGGGTGAACCCAAAAACGACGGCGTTTGGCCCTCCGAAGCATTTGGGACTTCCAGAGCAGGTACAAAGCAGCGATGGTGGTTATCTCAGCCATGGTTGTCAGTGGCTACCCGGAGCTATATGATACTACATGTCTACTCTACAGAGACCGCAACAAAAAGGAGCAGGCTTGGGTGAAAGACGCCGAGGAGACTGGTCTACTTGGTAAGTTCTATAAATATGTGTCTTTAATTAGTTTGCAGAATGGTTGTACTATGAACGATAGCACTAGCTTAGCTCCAGTTAGCACAGCCGGCTTCCCTGCTACTCGTGCAAATGACGTGATAACGCGAATTAACAAAATGGTCCGGCGTCCAAACTCGGGCGTTACGGGCGGTGCGTTACAAGCGATTAAATCGCGTTCATCGTGTTTGGTGGGAACACAGCATAAGCCATGTCAGTGAGTGAGCATGCACAATATCAGAGCCCTCAAACTGGTTCACCTAAATGAGTGCTTATCAAACTTTGATTAGTCAAAGTAACTGCTGTGAGAAGGGTCTACACATCTTGGCACCACCAAGTGGCAACCTCCAGGGCTAAAACATGAAGCCAACACCCAAGTGTCCAAAACTGCAGTTCCTCAAACAGCCACTTGAGGCTGGCTCAAAAATAGAGTAAATCCCCATACACCCCCATGTTAAAATGTCCAACTTTAAAGCAGAAATAAACATGTTTACAGCCAGTGTTGGACAAGTTACTCTAATAATGCAATATATTACATAGTACTAGTTACCTTCATTTGAAAGTAATACGTTACTTTACAATATTACTTTCTGTGTAGAATAATAAGTTCGTTTTTACATTACTTTTGCATTTCTTTCACCAAAGTGACCTCAGAGGAACTAACTTAAATGGATGAGGGTCATGTTTCACAGCAGAAAATCAAAGCACAGACGGTCCAGTTTATTTCAGTTCATTTCAAATCCAGAGCTGACCCATTCATGCACTCACTTACAGCGGTTACCACTTTGTATTGAAATGAAAAAATAAATAAATAAATAAAAAATAAAAAAAGATAAACAATTACATAGCTTAGACCTTTTAAAATAAGTGAGCCTTGGACACAGGGAGGGTCAAGCAGAAGATTGTAGTATCATAATTATAAGGTATGGATAAATATTTGTGGACCTATGATATGAAACACAGTAAACAAATGCTGAAGTTGGCACAATAAATGGAATGTTATTAAGTCACTATGGTGAGTGCAAATTAATACACTGGAGATGGAAGAACCACCTGCTGGTTCTTCATGAGCTGGTCAGCTACAACAGTACTGGAGAGAGTTATGCATGAGAACGGGACGGTGTGCCGGCATTGCCCTGCAGTTGTAGAGGATTTGAATGGAAACACATCCAATGTACACTAACATCATCCAGTTGTGCTGATATGTATATGTGCAGCTCCGTATGCCCACTGCCTTCAGGCAGCCTTAGGATACAACAGTAGAGCGGAATAAGTTGCAGGCGCTGAAGGTGTATTAATGGAAACACACTAAACATAATGCAACGTCCCAGATGTGCCGATCACTGGCATCCTCCAATAATGTAGTGTATAATTGTAGAGGGAGCAGATGTGTAGTAGGAATGTATGTGTGTACCTGGTTATGTGGGGAACATATAAGGTGAGGGACCGGAGGTATGTGTGTTATGGAAGGAACGTGTAAATAACGAAAACTAAAGAGCTACGTACGTTTCCCGTCTGGATCTCTAAACAGTCCCTGAGCACGACATGTTACGTGGTGTTAGAAGAGTGCTGGATCCCGTCTCAGAAGATCGTTCGGAAGAAGTTTTCGGGCGAGTTAAATAAATAAATAAGCGCGACTCGCGAGTACCGCAACGCACGAAGCTAAGCTAACTCTAGCCGGCAGTTAGAAACTGTGTGCAGTAAATAGCGAATTAAACAGACGGCGAAGGAGCGTCTTTACACAAAATGTCAACGGACCACGACAGGGAGCATGTTTAACAACAACAAAGAGGAAGAACAATGGATTCCCTTTTCTCCATAAGCCCACCAGAAAACTTTGACTTCTCAGACTTTGCCAACTGGCCCAACTGGATTCGCCGTTTTGAAAGGTTTCGGATGGCAGCCGGACTGAACAGTAAGGATGAAGAATATCAAGTGAACTCCTTAGTTTATGCTATGGGTGATAAAGCTGATGACATTTTGAGCACACTAGGCTTAAGCACTGAACATTTAAAGAAGTACAAGGCAGTAAAGGAAGCCTTTGATAAATACTTCATATGCAAATACAACGTGATCTATGAAAGGGCTCGTTTCAACAAGGGAAGCCAAAAGCCAGGAGAATCAGCTGAGACCTTCATCACGGCAGTTTATAAACTAGCAGAACATTGTCAATATGGACCTCTGCAGGATGAGATGATCAGAGACCGGTTGGTGGTAGGAATAAGGCATCACGCCTGTCTGAAAAACTACAAATGGACAGTGGATTAACATTAGAAAAAGCTGTTACCACGATAAGACAACATGAAGAAATTAAGAAACAGCAACCCATAGTGAGAGAGACAAATGCTACGGAACAGAAAGAGGCAAACGTGGACTTAATGAAATTCAAGAAAAAGTCACACAGAGAACACCAGACAGGGAAGACAACCTATGGAAAGGGACAAAAAGATTTCCAAATAGGACAGAAAAACTGTGGACGATGTGGAAAAGGACCAGTACACTCCCTGAACAACTGCGCTGCACGGGAAGCAGAATGCAGAAAGTGTCGGAAGAAAGGACACTTTGCAGCTGTTTGCAGATCAGGTAGAGTTGGTGCAGTACTTGAGGAGGAGGAAGAAGAGGACACTCTTTTCCTTGGAGCGGTGTCCACAGGAAAGAAACGTGAAACATGGAAAAAGACACTGAAAGTGAATGGCCAAGTCATCACCTTTAAGTTGGATACAGGGGCGGACGCAACAGTCATCCCAGCTACTGCGTACTCAAAAGTATGGCACGGCCCACTCACCAAAGCAACAATACCATTGTGTGGGCCCAGCAATGAACCTCTAAAGGTGACAGGTCAGTTCAATGGAGTCATGGAATATAAGGACAGGAAAACAACACAACCAGTGTATGTGGTACAAAGGCTAGCTACTCCTCTGCTTGGTTTTCCAGCAATCTCAGACCTGAAGCTACTGCATCTTGTTGACAGTGTTCGAGAGCTGGAGGCCGACATGAAAAAACAATACCCCAAGGTCTTCACAGGACTGGGCTGTTTAACAGGGGAGTACAGAATTAAGCTGAAAGAGGACGCCAAGCCCTACGCATTGTCGCTGCCACGACGTGTACCTCTACCATTATATGACAAGGTCAAAGTGGAGCTCCAAAGAATGGAAAAAATGGGGGTAATTATGCCCATCGAAGAGGCTACAGATTGGTGCGCAGGAATGGTTGTGGCACCAAAGCCCAGAGACAAAATCAGAATCTGCTCTGATATGACCCATCTGAATGAGTACATCTGTCGAGAGAGACATATCCTGCCAGCCGTTGATGAAACCCTGGCCAAGCTTGCAGGGGCAACCGTCTTTACAAAGCTGGATGCTACGGCTGGATTCTGGTAGATACCCCTACATCCAGAATCAGTCCCGCTGACCACGTTTATCACCCCTTTCGGGCGATACTGCTACAAGAGACTGCTGTTTGGGATTTCATCGGCACCCGAACACTTTCAGAAGCGGCTAACACAGATGCTGACAAGGGCTGGAAGGGACAGTGTGTCATGCAGATGACATCCTTGTCTTTGGATCAACGCGTGAACAACATGACCACAGGCTGCACAGAGTGTTGGAGCGGCTCCAGGAGGAGGGCCTGACGCTCAACAATGACAAGTGTAAGTTCGCTGTCAACAAGGTCATGTTCCTGGGCCACATCGTCAGTGCACAGGGCATTGAGGCAGACCCGGGAAAACTCATGGCGATCAGAGAAATGCCTACGCCCAAAGACGCAGCTGATGTGAAAAGGTTTGTGGGCATGGTTAACTACGTGGGAAAGTTCTCTCTACACATCGCAGAGCTCACACAACCGCTACGAGACCTGCTCAAGACAGACAATGAGTGGGTATGGGGGAGCGCACAGCAGAGAGCGTTCGACGAGCTGCGTAAGGAACTGAGCTCACCAACAGTTCTGGCACAGTACTGCCTGAACAGAGAGACAATAGTTGCAGCAGACGCTTCTGTTATGTCTCAGAGGCAACCGTCTGGAGATTGGCGGCCAGTCACCTTTATCTCACGCAGCATGACGGACACGGAGCACAGATACGCCCAGATAGAAAAAGAGGCGCTTGCACTAACCTGGGCGTGAGAGAGTTTTCAGTCTTACCTGATAGGGATGGACTTCCTGATACAGACTGATCACAAGCCTCTCATCTCCCTGCTAGGCAGCAGAGCGCTAGATGACTTGCCACCTCGCATCTTAAGATTCAGGCTGCGATTGCTTCTCTTTATGTATAAGATTGAACACATACCTGGAAAGAAACTCATCACACCGGATGCGCTGTCCAGGGTGCCGATCCAAGCCCCGCCTACAAAAGAGGACATGCAGCTGGAACAGGATGTGTGTGCGTCCATCAACCTAATAATGGAGCACTTGCCAGTGTCAGACCAGAGGCTGGTGCAGATCAGGACAACACAGGACACAGATGATGTCTGCAAAAGACTGAAAAACATGGTGCAAACAGGTTGGCCTCTAAGCAGAAAAGCTCTTCCACCTCAACTGCAGCTGTACTGGCAGTATCACCAGGACCTGCTGGTTGCAGACGGACTGCTGATGAAAGGAGAAAGACTCATCATACCTGTCGCAATGCAAGAGGAAATGCTCAACAAAATACATGAAGGTCACCAAGGCATGACAAAGTGTGCCGCCAGAGCGCAGCAGTCCATGTGGTGGCCAGGACTGACGAAATAGATTAAACAGAGAGTGGAGAACTGTGCAATCTGTGCATGTGAGGCTCACAATGCACCAGAGCCGCTGCTGACTACTCCGTTGCCTGACAGGCCATGGCAGCGGGTGGCAGTAGATCTTTTCCAGTGGGACAATGCCATGTACCTCATGGTTATTGATTACTACTCACGCTACACTGAAGTAGCTAACCTTACCTCCACCACCACCACAGCCCATGTGACAGGAAAGTTGAAGTCTATTTTCGCACGTCATGGGGTTCCAGAGACTGTTATCATAGATAACGGCCCCCAGTTCTCTGCAGAGGAGTTTGCAGTCTTCGCCAGAGACTATGATTTCGCTCACACGACTAGCAGCCCTCGCTATCCTCAAAGTAACGGAGAGGCTGAGAGGGCTGTGAGGACGGTGAAATCTCTCCTGAAAAAGGGGGAGGATCCACACAAGGCTCTCATGGCTTACAGAGCCACTCCCTTGTCACACGGATCATCTCCTGCACAGCTGCTGATGGGCCGTAACATCAGAACATCCCTGCCCGTCAGTCGAGAGAAACTACAGCCGGGATGGCCGGACCTCCAAGCTTTTCGAAGGAAGGATCAGGACTTAAAGGAGAAACAGGCCTTCTGGTTTGACAACAGACACAACACAAAAACAAGACAAGAGCTCAGACCAGGACAAAGGGTCTGGGTGAAGAACACTAAGGAAACAGGGACTGTCAGTGGTTCAGCTCAGACACCGAGGTCTTATAACATAGACCTGCCCTCAGGAAGTCTCAGAAGAAACCGATCGCACATCAGGGTTATTCCAGAGACTCCCAGAGAGACTAGATCACGCCGGATCACAAGACCACCAAAAAGACTGAATTTATAGGCTAGATAGAAAGCTGTGGTTTGTTTCACAGGGCAGAATAAACCCTGCACAGCTTCGGGACTCGGGTAGTCCACCCTGATCCCTAGACAGAAAAGACATTCATGTTCAAGGTTTGTTAATGGAAAAAAAAGGGAGAATATCATACTGAAAAAAAAAGAAAGAAAAAAAACACTAGACAAAGTGTCAGTTTACAAATGGTTATGTGTTGTTATATAGAAAGTGTTAACCAGAAAATATTTACAGGTGACGTTATGCACTACTGAAAAAAAACAAAGAGATGAGAGGACAAGTAATGCGGGTTAACTGAATGTTTAGTAATCAGGTTTACTATTCTTATTTACTGTTCAAGTTTATTTTGCAAAATACAGTAAAGACAAAAGAAGCTCTTTTAAGAAAGTGACAGTTAACTAAAAGGGGGAGATGTAGAGGGAGCAGATGTGTAGTAGGAACGAATGTGTGTACCTGGTTATGTGGGTAACATATAAGGTAAGGGACCGGAGGTATGTGTGTTATGGAAGGAACGTGTAAATAAAGAAAACTAAAGAGCTATGTACGTTTCCCATCTGGATCTCTAAACAGTCCCTGAGCACGACATACAATAATGACATGTCAACATACAACAAGGGAATATTCAATATCTCTGACAATATCAGGCCAGTTTGAGGGCTCTGATATTGTCAGAGTAAGGCTGGAGGATATTGGGGATATTGGGGATCAACTCTCATTGTAGCCTGACCTGAATCCAAGTTGTCCTTGTCAGTCTTTTCGCCTGGTTCAAAGGTTTGGACTGTAAAAGTGGATGAAGGCTGTCCAGTAGTGATCAGCTAAAATCGGACTGTAACGCCATTTTGTCCTAATAAGAATTTCACTTTCACAATAGATTGCTTGAGGGGGAGGAGTCGGGCCGCCCCATCAACAACATATTTGGTGTGACTGGATCTGGATCAGCAAGGTCAGAGGAGATGTATCCGAGAGGTTTGGAGTTCAAAATGCCCTCCACTTCAATCAAAACTGTGTGTAGGACTGTTTTCATTGTAGGCTGATTTCCTAGAGCAACACTGAGAGCCATTTTTATTGATTTAATCTCTTGTTCCCAGCTTCCGCCAAAATGTGGGGCAGATGGAGGATTGAAGTAAAAGTTCACCTGTGTGTGGGCTAGTTGCTCTTTTAAGTCAGGTGCCATGGCCTGAAAGGCATTTTGTAGCTCTGCCACTCTGGCTTTGAAATTAGTCACGCAGTCAGAGAGGAGTTCAAATGGTGGGTTCCCTCTGCGTGAGACAAATCTTCTGAAGGCCATTAAGAATGTGTCTGCGTCCATACTGTCAAGCAACTCGAGATGTATACAGCGTGTTGTCAAGCACTTAAAGGCGCCGTATGTAAGAATGTGGCCAAAACGGTTACTGCACTCAAATTCAAAATACTGCCGCGAGTCGTGTCTGCCCCCCCTCCCCTACAGATTCGAGGTTGCTGGACAGCGGCACGCTGAGATTTGTTTGCCCACGGGCGGCTGCTGTGGCAGGGCCACGTCGCAGCGTCCTTGATCTTCCAGCGGACCGTTCAAGCAAGTCCGGCTTCTCTGCTGCTAACGCTGCTGCCGGGATACAGCGGAGGAGGAGCCGGCTGCTAATGCTATGTACCGGGACTAGGGTTGGGTCGGTTCTCGGTAATACCAATTCGGTCCGGTACTCCGTCTTGGACCGGTTTTTATTTTTTGAGACCGACCGGACCGCATACTCGGGCAGAACATACGCGGAGCGGACGCCGCGGAGGTCCGCCCAGTAAAAGTGGACGTCCGCAAGCTCTGTGCACGCAAAGCACGACCGCGCAGACTTCGCTCCGCGCACCAGTGTCACACAAAAGACTGTTCGGCATGTATTTTTCACATCACGGGGATTTTTCACGGACATTTTTACACGTAGTCCGCTCCGCTTATAGTAAGCCCGAGTCTTTGAGCACCTGTGTCTGCCTCTTCACCAAGCGCACAGCAAGCAGGGGAGAGAGAGGGGGGTGGGGCGGGGACTGAGCTAGGAGGTGCAAGTGCGCATGCGCCTCTATTGTAGCCTGGAGTTTGTTTAATAGTGACGGGGAGTTGATAATGGCGGACAATTTAGTCTCGACGAAATCAAGGAATGCGCCATTATTATTTTTTTTTTTCTCATACCGACCCAACCCTAACTGGGACACTACTAATGCTGCTTGCTGTGCTGCTAACGTTTGTTTCTCAAAAAAATCAGTCGGGTCGATGACCCACCTGCACATGGGCTACAGTGTGTCTTGGCGTTTTTGGGAATCAAAATGAGGTCGTTTGGGTTTAGTTGCACCGTCAGCCATTGAAGCTCAGTCGTAACTGTAACTGATGCTGAGACTCTACTGACTGTGTGACTGGTAGATGGCGGTGGGTGGCGCAACAGGCCCAAACACAAATTCAAAACATAAACATGATTTGCAGACCATAACATTTTTTTGTAAATGTGAATATTCTGGCTGTACTGTTGTCGGTGAGATCAGTATGTTATATTAAAGCCGCTACAAGGAACTTTTAACTGATATGCAAAAGTCTCTCGTTTCTGCTTATGTCTGTGTGTGACCTACAACAACAAATGAGACCATTGGTGGGAAGATAAGCTATTTTTATATAGTGTATATCCATACCTTTAGGAAACTGTCTCCGGGTCCGCCCCAGGTCGCTTCCAGGACGAAACGATTTACGGCACTCAGACGGCACACGTCATCTTACCTAGCTGCTTACATTTATAGTGACTCTTATAAATAGTCGCTATTCCTCCTCCTCGACCCGACGTCCGCGGGGAGTTAAAATAGCAGCAATCATCGGGTAAAAGTTCTGTGAAAGCACTGGACTCACCAACAGTCAGCCACGTCTCAGTCACACAGAGAAAATCCAATCCTCGGGAAGTCAGGAAATCCTTCAGGATAAACGTTTTGTTCACTAGCGATCTAGCATTTACCAGCCCAATCCTGGCAGCTGTCCGGGGAGCCACACACAGAGGCCGCAGGTTGCGCAGATTCACCCCGCGCCAGCGGGGATGAGGAGAGCAGGGGCCGCAGGGCTGGAACACCTCATCCGGGCCGACAACAGGTACCAGCCAGGCATTGACAGGGTCCAGCGAGTGCCGAGAAATAAAGAGGCGAGGCACCGCTCCATACTCAGTCCAAGAAGCCATGGAAGTGCTCGCCAAACAGGCCTTCAGCCTTATCAGCCGACCTCTGCGTTTACCCCGGTGGCAGTGGCGCTTACGCCGGAGAGGTGGAGCGGGGCGCGGCAGAGGTGAGCTGGGATCCCCGATAGAAGTGGGGGCAAAGTTTTCCCGTCTTGTTGTTTCATTCATCCCCAAAACAAACACATGCGCGAGCCAGGTAAGCGTCTTTACGACAATACGCGCTAGAGCTCATGGGAAATTTAGGCTTCATTCTGGCAAAACACTACCGCTTTTGTCCACATAGGCCATAAGGTGAACACAGTTATCGTTTCATCTCGTTCCGACATCTGGGGACTACACGATCTTTACTTCATAAAAAAGATCGATACATGTTCAGCTAATCAGCGGGAGTTCGTAGCTCATAACCCCGCAAGAGTCCTGTGATCGGGGTCGTAATTCGGCACTTGTTGTGATCTGTTCCGCCTGAGCGTAATGAGATTTGGTACGCAAGTGGTGGCACGGCCGTCACGTGATTGCGCTACACCAATAAGGTACCCGCATTTCGTGTCGCCATGGTTTCATTCAGCAGAGGAAAACAGACCCGGAAGTCCTCAAAAGTGAGCAGAAATGAGCTGAAACAGCGCTATTCACATCGCCATGTCCATGATACACGATGAGACAAATAGACAATAAGATGAACTAAGCAAAAATGTCTTAAAACACATTTGATTCAATACCTGGGCATAACCGACGTATTATTAGCCTACATAGACAACTGTCCAGTACGGAATATGAGAACGGCCATGTTTTTTTTTTTTTTTTTTTGTGTGCACTGTTATCTCGTGATAACGACTTATTATTTCGCTATCTATAACAAAGATTGTTTTCTCGTGATAACGAATTAATTATCTCGTTATCTCGACATAACAAAGATTGTTTTCCCGTGATAATTGTCAAGTCTGATGATTGCGCACTAGTTAACGTGATCGTCTTGATTTCAGCCTACAAGAGCTGCCATGGTCCTGCTAGATGCCTCCTGCTGCTGCTGCTGCTGTTATCATTAGTCACACTTCTACTGTTATTATACACATATGATTGTCACATACCGTATATTTCCAAATAGTCGCATGGTGGCATATAGCCGCCGGGCACCTAATAGCCGCCGGGGGTTTGACCCCATTTTGCGTATTAAACACCGGTACGATTAAACGCCGGGGCGATTATTTCGTCATTCATTGCCTCAAGGAGGGACAGCCCTGCAGGCAGGGAGAGAGCAGCTCGCGAGGGCGAGTGGCTACATCTCTCCCACATCAAATATCCGTGATCACCTACACCCGCTTGCGTAAAAGCGCACACAATTCCGTGTCCTCTCACCGTGGATGCTGTGATTTGATGGCCCGGTACTCATTGTAGCCCACTCTTATAAGACCCAACAATAATAATAATAATAATAAGCTACTGTGGGCCATGCCTTTTAATGAAATTACCAGATGAGTTCGCTGACAGGAGTCAGATGTTATCCATGATAGCAGTGTTGTGGAATCTGTCCAGAGGGTCACTGATATTAATGGAAGAGTTCTGTAGAGAGAAGGTTAAGAGCTGAGCATCAGACAGGGCTGCACATTGTTCCAGGCAAGGGATAGATAGCTGGCGTTTAGGGGCTATACGGGATCGGCCATGATGAAGCTGACATGGACTAAATGTGCTCATCTTTGGTGTGAGGGAAGGCCACAACACCATATACACATTCAGAGGCATCACAGAATACATGCGTAGGGGACTCTAAGGTAGCTGCATTGGCACAGTGGGGCAGATAACAGTGAGGAAAGTGAATATCTGGGAGATTTTGCAGTTCCAACTCCCATGCCTTCCATTTCTCCAACATACTGTTCGTTTTGATGATGCATACAGGAAAGGTCAAAGCAGACTCTACCTGCTGAGGCGGCTCAGGTCTTTTGGAGTACAGGGGGTGCTCCTGAAGACCTTCTTTGACACTGTGGTGGCATCAGCCATCTTTTACGGAGTGGTCTGCTGGGGCAGCAACGTCTCGGTTGCAGATAGGAAGAGACTGGACAAGCTGATCAAGAAGGCCAGCTCTGTCCTGGGACGACTCCGACCCCCTGCAGGAGGAGATAAAAGCTCTGGAGAGCTCCTTCAGCGATAGACTGATTCATCCAAAGTGTGTGAAGGAACGCTATTGCAAGTCCTTCCTGCCTGCTGCTGTCAGGCTACATAACCAGCACTGCTCACAGTAAACTGCACCATGGACACTGTAGGGACACTATGGACACTTTATAAACACCACTATAAGCATTGCTGTCCCCCTTGTCGTTGTTTATTTACACATACAATATTCACTTTGCACAAAATATGCTCACTTTAATCCATTGCTCACTTTTTATCCACTGCTCATTATTATTATTATTATTATTATTAGTATTATTATTATTTATTGCTGTTTCTTGTATTTTTTGTACTTTTTTTTTGCATGTCTAGTTTTTTTTTAAGTTTTTAAATATTGAATCTTTAAACTGACTCTTTCCCCTTGACTGCTGTAACACTGGAATTTCTCAATTGTGGGATCAATAAAGGTGTATCTTATCTTATCTTATCTTATCTTATCTTATCTTATCTTGTTATCCCATTCTCTCTCTTTCTTCCAAAAATCCTGTACAAGGATATTAGCAGCGTTGTGAAAGGAGTCAAATATCCCAGATGATCATATTGACTTGCCAGCGCTTTATATATATTCCTCATTCGGGGTTGATGGTCGGTGATGGACCTGTTCTTGTAACTCAGCATATCTGTGAGGCCAAGTGTCAGTTCTTTGGGATCACCATTTTCTGAGAGCCACAGTTCACAGATTTTAGATTTTGCATCTGGGGGAGATGTTGTATGAAAGCTGGATCCTTGCTAGCCCATTGTCTGATGTCAAACCCACCATCAGTGAGTAGAGGTCTCATTTCATCAATCAAGGACTTGGCTGCAAGGGAGGAAGGAAAACTTTGGAGACATTTATCAACGTAAAAACAATGTTGGACAGACTGAAGGACATCCTCATTTCCATCACAATGATCTTGGACATGTTTGTGGACTGCATAGGTGGCACAACATGGGCTGCAGGTTGTTCCAAATGGCAAAACTTGCGATTCATAAACACTGGGCTCCTGATCTAGCTGCATCCCTCTGCATATAAAACGTAGTAGGGGTTTGTCGTCATTCAAAAGGCATACCTGATGGAACATACCTTTGATATCTCCACAGATGGCTATGGTGTGTTGGCAAAACCTGAGTAGAACTCCAAAGAGAGAGGGACCCAGTGTTGGGCCAGGCAGAAGACATCTGTTCAGGTTGTGTCCCATGTATTCAAAGGAGCAGTCAAATACAGTCCTGTGTTTGCTGTGTTCAACAATGTGATGTGGGAAATACCAGGTTTCCTGTGATTGGTCTTCCTCCTCCCTGGGGATCCTCCGAACATAGCCAGACTGCACAAGCTTATTCAGTTCATCTTGTTATTTATCAGACAAATCAGGGTCCTTGGACAGGCATCTTTCTGTAGCACAGAGACAGGGCAGGACAGCTTCCTTAGGTGCTTTAAGAACGGGAATGTTGGGGAGCTCTTAGCAATGGAGTGGCATAATGGATTACACCATCTATTTCTACTCTGACTGTCTTGGAATGGAATAGATCAAGGGCTAACTTGTCTTGTTTTGACCTAGTGACTGTCTTTTCATTCACATAGGGCAGAGTGTCAGTCTGCCAGATTCTTTCCATATTCCTCAGCAGTTCACTTTTAAAGCAGGTAAGAGTGAATGAGAAGGTATGCTGGGTTTGGATTAAGCAGGCTGGCCCTTGGAGAGCCCATCCTAACCTGGTATGTACTGATAATGGGCCACCAGGGCATTAGCAGTACATACTGCTCTGTACATACTGAGCACTGGCTCCGTGGCTGTAATCAGATGTCGATCAGATCAGTCTGAGTCGATGAGGACCAGAGGGCACACATGATTGATAGGCTGTAATAGAATACCTCTGAGATGTTGATACTGCTCTTGTAGCTGCTTGGACAATCCAAGATTCTCTGCAGTGACTGCTCCATTGATGACATGTCTCTTAGTTGGCTGGTCAATGGGGGAGATTTCAAAGGATACAGACGCTTCATTCAGTTGCACTACATCTTGTCTCACAGTGCATAGTGAGATGGTTTCAGGTTGTATTGTGAGGCCCAAACACTGGGCAGCTTGGGGAAGCAGGATAGATCTGTTTGCACCATCATCAAGAACTGCATAAGTTGTGAGGGTACTTTCTCCATTGTGAAGACATACTGTACATTGACAACTTTCAACATGACTTTATTGGAGCAGTTGGGTTTGTCCATGTAAAGGAGCTCTGAGGGAAAGGTTGTTAACATCACTGTGGCAGATTTGTTGACACTGACGTCATGGAGAACAGTGAAATGAAGTTCCTTACAGATGTTACATGGCCTCCTTAAGGTGCATTTGTCCATTTTGTGTATCCTCCCACATTTACGACATCTCTCCTTCTCTTTGATCCATTTCACAATGTCATTTTAGAGAGTTTTTTTTTTTAACTCTGTGCATGAACCAAAGGAAATGGTATCTAATATCACAGTAGGGACAGTAAGATTTAGGCTTGTTAGCATTTGCCTTTTCTTTGGCGTAGGCTCATGTCGTGCTATCCATCTCAGATGTGGTCGACAAGTACTTGCCTGGAGGGCTTGCATTCCTTTCCGGTTTGTGGTCTGTCCTGTTTGTAGAGCTCAATTGCTCTCTCTGATATATGTTTGGCTCTTAACTTTGACTGTAGCCAGGTTGAAAGGTCAAGGAGGGAGTACGTCTGGTTTGCTTGCCCAGTCAGAATGCTGCGATTGATACAGCGCTCAACAAATCCATCTCTGTATGGCACAGGGAGTTTACTGAGGAGCCAGTCAACATGAGAGCCATATCTTAATTCAGACCCATCAGGGCCCCCTAGGGACACAAGAGCATGGACAGAAAGGGAAAAATCATCAAAGGCCTCTACATCACACATGGTAAAACATCATCAAACACTCAGGCAGCATGGAAATGTTTGAAGACATAGAGGAGGAAGTGAGGTCCTGCCTCTTACTTATATACTTAGATGTGGGAGGAGCTACCAAAACTAGGTCAAACTGAACCACCTTGTGATGTCCCCTTTGGTATGTGAGGTGAATTAACTTGCAGTTTCTGACAAATGGGTAACGTCACAGTAGCTATGTCCATTATTTATACAGTCTACGGTTTTCATTAATGTTGAAACACCTGTTAAAGCAGTAAATGGTAAAGAAAGGTGCAGGATACCCACATGACTCATTAAGTCATCTTTATCAGTCTACATATTTTAAAGCAACCTCTGTCATGACATCACAGTGTGCTCTGAAACATGCATACAGATAAAGATGATTGCAAAGATGTCTCTGAAGTGTGCATCCATTTAACGGTCTTTGTAAAAATTTCTGACTGTATAGTAGAAGCACCAGTGTCTCTTGAAGAGAGTAAATGTATGTAGGAAACATATTTCTACAGATAAAAGCAACACTGCAACAATGAGAGGAGGCTGAAACAGTAATACCTGCCCCTAGTTGAGCTATTATTGATCGGTTTTGCTGCGAAGCCATTGCCGCACTAGTAAAGGAGCAGACAGCAGTGCCAGCTGTCAGAGCCCAGTGGACTTTGCTGATTTAGCTCCTCTCACAGCCAGAGAGCCCCCTGATTGATAAAGATTCAGCAGCTGAGTGATTCAGTCATATGGTAACTCAGGGTGACATGCTTTCTCACATGATGCAGCCTCACTCCATCTCTCTAACCCTCAGAGGTATAATATATGATTGTGTACTCCATGGTCTTACACTAAATGTGCCAGTCAATGAACTCAATGGCCTGATTCATTTAGTAAATGTTTGGCTTACTGCTCTGACTCAGAAAGCATACTGTCATTTTTGCAGCACACATTAATACTTCAGGACTTTTTGCATGCAGCAAGCATATTTTTGTGAAAAATTAAACCTTTTCTCTAGGTTTATGCCTGAGGGAGCAAAGTTGTCAGTTATCCAGGCGTGTGTCTGCCAGATCTCAATTTCATGTAATTTATTGCTTCTCTTGTGGTTTGTTGAGGATTGTGTTGCAAGGCATATTGAAAAAATGATAGTGTCTCTTTTTCTTACTTGTATTGTGTCATGATGTTTTGAAGTAATTTGACTAAGGGTGGGACCAGGCGGGCGCATAATGCAGCAAAGGGAGCCACTTGAGTGGTTTCAGCTCACAAGACAGTAGAGGGAGAGCCACAACAAGTGAAAACATTTAGCTCCGTGGATAAAATCAGCTTCAGTGGCCAGGTTTGGATATACTTAACCTGCCCTTTGGGCCAGGACGACATGCCAAAAGAGAGCATGGAACATTATTTAAAGGTGTTGAGTTCATGTAGTAAAACCACCCCAACCTTTACAGTGGGACAAACACTTGTTGAACAAGAATGAGAGTCTAAAGCCGTACCTACGGCTCTGTGAGGTGGAACTTAGGCACAGTGGGGCTTTGAGCTTAATGCTCACATCAGCATGTGAACACACTCACAATGATTATGCAAACATGCTGATGTTCACCTTAGTTAGTGAGCATTAAGAAGAAGATAAACTTTATTAATCCCTGAGTGGAAATTCATTTTTTTCATTCAGTTGTCATATACACACAGGCAGTTCTTAATTTGTAAAATTAGAAGTAGGGGAACACTTTTGGCCTCTGAGAGAGCAGTGTTCCCCCACTCCCAAAAGTGGGGGAACACTTTTTTAAGCGGCACCCGAGCCGCCTCACTGCGCAACTCCGAATGGAATGGTTGTGACATCTAGTGTTGTCACGGTATCAAAATTGGGACCCACAGTACGATACCAGTGAAAGTATCACGGTTCTGAGTAGTATCACGATACCACAGCAAAAATGAGGCAGATGTGCCTTTTGTCATTTATAAAAAGATAAATCACTTTTCTATAATACATCAATGATATTTCAATGGAATAAATTACTTATTGACTTATTCATACTTCAAAAACAGCATCAATAAGTGATTAACATAGGGGGGATCAAAATAAAATAAATAAATAAAATAAAAATCAACCAGCCACCCTCCTCCCCTGACAAGTAAAGAACAGTCCCTTCATAAGTAAAGAACAGTCCCTAAAGTGCGGTGAGGTTTGTGGACCGTTACCTGCCACAAAGAGAGAAATGTGAACGGCTCGTTTCTCCTCTGACACGCCACATACCTGTGTGCCGCCACGGCTCGGTTGTCCAGGTACTACTGGGCAGTCATGACGCCAACGAAAGAGGAAATTAGGCTACTGGACCTGGAGTCGGACTTCTCTGTCGCCGGTAAGCCGTTATCTTGCGCCGCGGAGCCGCCGTAGGCTATTTGACCGCCGTATTCCTGTCTGTGACCCCCGTTCAACCCACAACCAGCAGGATTCGCCTTTTGTTTCTGCTGCTGGTTGAAATCTGTACTCACACAGCGTGCTGAATGATTTATTTTGCTGGCACAAAACTATTTTTAGTCACAAATGCGAGTAAAATGCTCGCACGTAGAGCTCTGTGGAAAACAAATCAATGCCGACAAGTAAAACAAAATAAATAATAACTTTCACTGCTCAAAGATACTCACATGTCTGGAAAACAAACCACTACAGCAGCATATTGAGTGCCAGGTGGCCAGCACGCGCCGTTATTGGATGGCGCATGGACACTCACCCTCTTGCGATTGGACTTTGAACTTATCCCACATTAGTGGTACGTGAGGCACTGTAGTACTACGGTACTCCACCCTGCAACACTAGTGACATCAGCCAATACTGTATGTAGTTTTTAGATGTGAAAAGTTCTAGACCCATGCAAATTAGTTCCGGAATGCACCAGGGCCTTTTCTGAAAAGATTCTGGTATGCCTTCCAGTACGTTCCAGCTCAAGTCAAGCACTGCACACAGGCCTCCAAGTACACACACATGCACAAACAGGACCTATACATGCATTAAATGGAGAGATGTCAGAGATGTCTTGGACAGGCACCCCAAGTAGTTGGGGGTTCAGTGCATTGCTCAAGGCATCTTGGCAGTGCCCAGGCGTGTGTACGGGGACTTTAGCCGGTACCATCCAGTTACCTAAGCCAGGTCCATATGGACTGAGCTACTGCCGGCCCAAGCATTTTAGCATGTTAGTATGCTAGTATTTGTTAATTACCACTAGTAGTAATGTCATTCCCATTAGCAGAGGCTAATCAGCTATGGCTGACGTAGACTTGTGTGTGTGTAAGATTACTTGCATCTTGCAGTGAGGATTGCAAATTGCAACCAGTTAAAACTTCTCCTGGTGTTCATTTTTTAGAGGGTTTTTACCATGAGCTTCATTATCCACAGAGGTCTATTCTTCTCCAAAACCAACAGACCAGCTGAAAAACTACTTAACACAATTCCATGTTTTTCTGATGCTGCTCGTAGCACAAAGTGCTGCTAACTATGCTGGCCGACACAAAACTCGAACCCTGTGTAAGAGGATATGCTCTTGCTTATACGCAATTTCTGTCAATTCTTCTAAAAGATATTTTCTCATTTGGTATATTGATAATGTGTGGTGGTAGGTGGTGGTAGTTGCTGATGCAGTGGCCATGTCAGTGGATGTCTGCATAAGATACCAACGCACAAAGGCACCAGTCATATGTTATGAAATGCACCAGCCAGTGGCAGTTTGTAACGCCGATGTTGACTATGTAATGTAAGAGGCTGGAAAGTTTCTCTATAGGCAAGAGGGGTGGTGGATGGGTCCAACAAACCCTGGGGGCTTTCATCTGGGGGCCTGCTGTTCGCTTCCTTTGTGAACGAAATAAAAGAACGTAGAACGTAACGAAATAAACGTAAACCTTAAGTGGTTTGCGACATTGTAAGTGTATTTTGAAAAAGACTGTATGCATCTAACAAGCAGAAACAGTACATTTTCTTTTAAAATGGAAGTGTATTTGAAATGACACAACGCATGTGAGTGTGAATTTACACGCCGTCCCGGAACATCCATAACAGACACAGTAGGATACCTAGCACATCATATGTATACATTAAAGTCCACTGACCAAGCTGCGATATGTGACGAGTTGAGATGAGAGCGTGTTGACGTGTTGACTATTTTTTGTGATTGTGGCTGGCGTGTGCTGATTTTCTCCATATTTGTCTGGATGTGCTGTTGGAAGCTTTAACAACAGCCATACATCCTCTACATTCACCTACAGTCAGCCTGTATTTGTTCATTACACTACAGTGACCTGCTCTGTTATTAAATTCTGCTCATTTACAAATAGAACAGGAAACAACTGCTCATACAACCTTCACTGAAAAAGTAGCTGACGGTTGTACAGTGAGTGAAATTGGCCTTGATTACAGAATTATGTATTACTCATCAAACTTTGGTCACTGTATTAGAAATATGCAGAACTGTGCACATGAAGGCAGGTGACAGTGCTTATCAGGAAAAGCCACGAAAATATATAGCCAAAATAATTAGCAATAATGCCACCTTTAAACGCACTTCATGTAGATATATAAAATTACCAGTATCCCCCTAATCCTTGGTTTTACTTTGAAAAATGAGTAATCACAAAAAGAAAATCAAATCCCCCACCTGTTATATGAAAATGTAAAACTGTCAATACATAATATATTTTCCTCACTCCTGATAGGATAGGTATTTTTGTGTGCAGTCTCTTCCGCTGTGGCTCCAGGTGTGTGATCTGGGTCACTGCATCAGTGTGTGTAGCTCAGCTTGTTTGTCTACACAGCCAAGACATTTGTTTGACCAGCAAACTAGGCATGGATGCAGAGACTGAAATGAACAACTTAGTGCTGCAAGGTCAGATCTCTCCTGAAAGGTATAATTCCTATAATCAATCAAATTAACCTGCCGAGGTGCCCGCTGGCCTGCCATTTTACAGACTCGTCATGTTGTCTCAGCATTCGTCTCCTCACAGAAATGAAGACAGAAAAGAATATAAGCTTAAAAGTGTTGCAATAAAAGTGCTGGATCTGTGGTTGGCCAGTTTGAGAATGATGGAGGCTTTTGCTATTTTGAGGTCCTTATCAGAGTCAGGGAGGGCGAAACACTCCCAGCACTCCGACGGACCTCCAGCCTCCATGAGAGGCCATGGGAGGCAGGCGGTGTGCAATCACAGGGACCACATGAGAGAAGATTGGCGAAAGATGGAGACAAGGGTATCTAGGCAGTGTATTTATATCCCTCATGTCTCACGTCTAACAAAGTGATAGACAGGCAAACTGAAAGCTTCTGTCACACAAAATTCTCCATGGCAGCTTCTTGCCCTGTGTCCCCCTTCCCCCAAAGTAAAAAACAGAAAAATAATCTGCAGCGTAGAGGGGAGCCTTGGATTTCTACGGGTTAATAATAGCTTTTCTCCAGTCTTAGTAATTCCCACTCAGGACTGTAACGTCAGGCTCGGGGGAATCAGAAACTTGGGCTGGGAAAATAAATAGAAAGTATAAAATAAATGCAGATCAACGAAACGGGGCATTATTTCTCAGGGGGACACAATATGTCTCAAGTAATCATTTCTCATGTTTTGCAAATCTGTCATGGAAACATCAAGTACGATGCTGCCATGCTGTTATCATACAGTCCCTTAACTACTGTATTTAGTACTATATTTATACTACCATCACCCCCAAGGCAAAACCTTGATCCTCAAGAGGGAAAAGCAAGTCAAGGCTAAAATTAGACCTGCAAACAGAGTGTTAGGAGGTAGACCTTAACACAACAACCATGACTGTATTGTGTAAAGGTTATTTTCATGCTGGATTGACACTACACCCACAAACCAAAACATATCAGAGGTTATTAGTCGAAATATTTATTGCGACACAAACATTGTTTTTTTTATTTTATTTTCTAATTTATCATCAAGAACCAATCCAGAATAATCATGAGTGAATATTTATAGGCCTATAAAAAATTCAGTAACACACATCTGTGAGTGTATGATTTGATTACATCGCAAACAAATAGAAACCGCTTCCATGCATCTGGGGGCTTGTTTACCTGTCAAAATACATCAACAAATGAATACACGGAGGGTGGTGAAAAATGTGCACTCTGGATCACTGGAGGGTCCAGGTTGCACTGTGAGATAAAAGGTGAGATCAGTAAATCACAGCACTGCAGTGTTTACATGTATAATACTGGAGATCTGCTGCTCGGATCAGTGCACACACAGACAGAGTCACGCATTCACACACACACACACACACACATACACACACACACACACACACACACACACTCAAATAAACAAGCAAGCGGAGGGAGCGAGAGAGAGCGTAGGCCTCTGTCATCTGAAAAAGGGTGCCAGATGGCTCTGTGGGAGGTGGTCAGTGAGGATGAAGCGGGTGCAGCCCCTCGGTGAGCTTACTTGGGATCATCCATGCGTACAGACATTTACACTCTCGCACAAGACAAGTCATTACTGTAGAAGAAGACGAAGGAGCGTGTTAAAGTGAGGCACAGCTGCCTTTTCAGGAAATGCCGGGTACTTAAATCTAAGTCTTTAAATCAGGTTTTAGTCTTTAAGACCCTCATACAATACTGCAGCATGTCCATGTGAGACAACAGATAAGTCCAGGTGGACAGACAGTATAAAATGGAAAATACTGCAGATTACACTGGCTTTAACCAAAACTTAATCATCAGACATTACCATGTAGGTCCTCATTCTTTATCACCCTGCATGTATGTACCTTCCCCACTCACCATACACCACAGGAACCCATTACAATGGTAACAAACATGGCTACATTTTACACATGTATAATATGCATCCTGTAAAATTCACCAAATTCTGCTGCAGATAAATGATACTGGGAGGTATTTTCTGGAAAACACAATGGGACCATGAAGCCTCACATGGTCAACATTCAAGTAGACAACAATATCACAGAAAATAAACTTTTAAAGCATATTTTCCCAAGGTTTTAACCTGGCGCTTTTCAAAAGAAGAGGGTAAAACAATTTATTTAATTTGTGATTATGAGTACTCAACACAGACAGAAATGTCTATGTAGGAGCTTACTGTGTATAAAAACATCTAAATCAATAAAAACCTAAATCGATAAGAAGGACTGTTTTTTTTTTCTTCGTAAGACAACAGAGGAGCTATTTGTTTATCATTTCTGTATACTTACAACAGTCTATGATGACATTAATAGGTTACAAATTGCTGTGGAGCTTCGGAGTAGTCATGGACTACAAGACCCATAAGCCTCCGGTAAGGTGGGCCAATTGCTGGCTCTATAGTTACTTCTAAATTACAGGAGATTCATTCCTCCAGCTCAGGCCCTGGTTGGCTGTTGAGGCCATAGCAACAGCACTGGAGGCTCTTATTGGCTCAAGTGAGGTGTTACTAGAAAAACAACCTGGTCTCACTCCAAAGTGTTTTGAAAACCAGAGCTTGGTTAGTGACTTCCAGCGTCAGACACCGACAAAAAAAGCTGTCCTTTCACATCAGCATGATACACGACTGGTTGTTATTGTTTAACAGGAAACATGGGGGAAACATAACAGGACAACAATGAATATCAAGGCGGTGGGAGTCCCAGTATTGTCGTAGATGGGTGCAACAACCACTGACTTTCACCTGGGGGGCCAGTGTTTGCCTCCAGTAAGATTTTAAAGCCAAACCCTGTTCTTTTGTCGTAAACCCAACCACGTGTGTGTGTTGGATAAACGTAACCACATGCGTTTGTTGGTGTAGGAAAAAAATGTCAATTTGCTGTGTTGTACTGGCATGGTGCATTTATTTTTGAAAGAGACTGTATGCAAACTGTACATTTCCTGTGAAAATAGAAGTGTATTTTTAAAACACAACTCTGAGAACCGTCACCTTATCGTGGTGGAGGAGTTTGAGTGCCCTAATGACCCTAGGAGCTGTGCTGTCGGGGGCATTTCGCCCCTGGTAGGGTTTCCCATGGCAGATTGGTTCTGGGCGAAGGGTCAGACGAAGAACGGTTCAAAAGACCCTTCATGATGGAAAACAGCAAGAGTTGGCGTACCCGGCCCGGAGGGTTACCGGGGCCCCGCTCTGGAGCCAGGCCTGGGGCTGGGGCCCGTGGGCGAGCGCCTGGTGGCCGGGCCTTCGCCCATGGGGTCCGGCCGGGCCCAGCCCGAACCGGCTACATGCGCTTGTCCCCCTGCAGGCCCACCAGCCACAGAGGGATCCAGAAGGGTTCGGTGCAGTGTGGATCGGGCAGCAGACCAAGACGGGGGCACTGGCGGTCTGATCCTCAGCTACGGAAGTTGGCTCTTGGGACATGGAATGTCACCTCTCTGGCAGGGAAGGAGCCGGAGCTTGTGGAAGAGGTTGATCGCTACCGGCTAGACATAGTCGGCCTCACCTCGACACATAGTTCCGGCTCTGGAACCCAAGTCCTTGAGAGGGGTTGGACTCTCTCCTTTGCTGGAGTTGCTCCGGGTGAGAGGCGGAGGGCCGGGGTGGGCTTTCTGATAGCCCCCAGACTCTCTGCCTGTACGTTGGGGTTCACCCCAGTGGACGAAAGGGTTG
>NC_065508.1:37937949-38026676 GCF_006386435.1 Epinephelus moara | reverse complement strand
GTTAACGTTCAAACTCGGGTGGTGTCGCTTTAGATGCGTTAGCATGTTAGACGTGTTTCCAAGTACATACCCGACCGCTGTTCTGCAGTGTCGGCACACTGCTTTTGTCTTTTCCACTTGTTTATTTCCATCTTCGTATTCTACCCTGAAACCAAAGTGTTCCTAAACAGAGGACTTAAGGTTTGCGGGTGGGTCTTCAGGTTCAGGTCAGGCTCACTTGCCATGTTGTCAAAATGCGAGAATGCGCTACACACAGTGAAAGCGGAGATTTACGGTCGGACTCGGTCCGTCACTCAATTATGTCCGTCGGGGAACTAGATATTTTAAATGGTTCGGCTCGCAAAAACGGAATTAAAATTAAACAAAATAAAATAAATATCGCCCGGCTGGCCTGGGAACACCTCGGGGTTCCCTCGGAAGAGCTGACGGAGGTGTCTGGGGAGAGGACTGTCTGGGCTTCTTTGCTGAGGCTGCTGCCCCCGCGACCCGGACCCGGATAAGCGGAGGACGACGAGACGAGAGACGAGACGAGACAATGCATGTAACAGGCTGAAGTTGACACGGCATCCCAGAACATGAACAATCAACACACCCAGGGTACCTTGCACATCGTATCTCAACGTGGAAAGTCCATAGCCAATGTTGATATGTGACGAGGTTGGAGTGAGAATGTGTTGATGGAAAAGCCAGGAGCTTGCCTCCATTTTGAGACATGCCAGTTGATTTGTTTACATGCAGAATGGGAGAAATTATGGCTAATATGTGGAGAGATATTAACATTTGAAACAATGCAATGGCAGTTTGTGGATATGTATGGATGTAATAATATGTCGGACTAAATATTTTGATTGCTTTTGATCATCTGGACTACTGTCAGTGTGTGAGAAATAAAATGGGAGCTGTGTAAAATGTGATTTGGTCTGGATTATATGGATGGATTATGATGCTGCTTCATAGGGGAGTTGTAGCTGTTCGTTTGTTGTTTGTCTGATATAAGTGTTTACTGAGCCTGCTTTGGTGGTTGTATCTTGAAACAGTCAGTGTTAATGTCACCGCTGTTTATGTGCTACCACGTTGCTTTCAAACTATAGGTCATATGAGCAAACAACCTAAACAACAACAAATACAGCAGTTGTTTACATATCAGAATCATCACAAATCACCTTAGGATGGCCTGTGGACACGCTGTTGGATTTAGGTAAAAGTCTACTCAGATTAAAAGTAGTCTAATAAATGTTTTACTTGCCATTTCAGGGAACGCACTTGCAGCATTGTGAGCAGGCTGTGAATGTTTACAACACTGAGTCTACATTAATCAAACATCCGTGTCAAGCTCAGTGCTGCTGTAACGTACGCCTCAAAGTCAAGGCTCTCTATATCTTATACAGTATAGCTCACAGTAACTCTGCTCACAGTCAGGCATCAGGTAATGATGTGCTGCCGCTGCTGTCCACACACTCCAACAGTCCACAGTGATAACCGGTGAGAAAATGGAAACTTAGGCCTGGCCTCTGGATAAATGGATTGCTCTGACAGGAACCAGAGGTGGAGAGAGTCCTAAAATAACCTGCACAAGTTGAAGCGCTCTGCTGAAGTTTAACTCACTCACTTCCTCAACTGTTTTTGTCCAAATCTACTTAAATTAAAAATAGAGAGTGAGATTAGAGAGTGAGATAAAAGAGTAAAGGTTACAAAGTGACTATTTTATGCAAAACATAAAGGGGTGACAGATCACACAGTTCAATCTGATACTGTTTCTGGTAATAGTTCCTGCTTATATTAAAGCTGTAGTTGGTACCTTTTACAAAAAATACATTTTTTCACATCTGTCAATATATTCAAACATCACTAAATGACACAGATAATTTGTGTAAAAGTCATACTCCTCTGCCTACTCTGTTGCCTTGTAGCATTTCAAATGGCCTTACTACATGTGAACCAAAACAACCAATCAGAGCTGAGGAGTCTGTAACGCAGCTGTCAATCATGTCAGTCACTGCTCATTAACTGTGGTCAAACTGTCAAACTAGGCAACACTGATCATGAATAAAGATATGAATAAAGATTCAGTTACTGCATTGCCTATTTATTACCTCAGATGTTTTCTGAAAATAATTTTAGTGCAATGTTTAGTTGTAACATGAGAAAGTTTGTGACCACAGACCACTAGCTGGAACAACTTCCTCATATTCTGTTCCACTGTCAAGGATCCTTTGAATTAAGTACCTACAATTCTTTGCACGTGATTTGCTGGAAGTGAAGGCGAGGCCTCCTTAATGAAAACTGTGCTGGCGGAGCTGGGCAGTATTTAGATAAATATGTCATTTTTTTAAATTAATGTCTCCAGTTTTTATTATAAAAGCATGGGAAAAAAATGGACCAAAACCTCATTATTTACGGTGTCCAATGTGTCCATTGATTTTTAAAATAACGTGATTTAGATAAAACATAAACGTTTTTTAATTAATCAGTCACCATAGAAATGAAACGTAGCTGTGTTTGCGGTGATTCACATATAAAATCACACTTTGGATTCACAGTGTGATTTTCTGTGTAGATTGTAAATGCTATGGTGATTTAGAACTATTTGTCTTTTAGTAAAAAAAATTCACCCCCTGTACAGTTGTTATGAATGTTGAAATTAGCTATACCTGTATGTTGTACCAAACTGCATACGTTTTCTGTTGTACAGTTGGGTGTTTTAACATGGGGGTCATTGGGGATTTATACTGTTATGGAGCCAGCCTCAAGTGATTATTCAATGAACTGCAGTTTTTGGCACTTCCGTACTGACTTAATCTTTTAGTCTCAGAGGTTGCTGCTTGATATCCAATTGGTAATGAACTACATAAACTAAATGACCCAAAGTAGTTAAGGACTGAAAAAGCCATATCTGGATGTAGTTATACTGACACCCAACTGCTGCAAATTGCAGTTAAACTAGTGATTGAACTACATGTCATTAACTACTCCCTAACACTGGCCATTTTAAAACAATGTGGTGCTGCTGAGGTACTGTAATGTACATCATGGCCTTAGTCCAGCTTTAATGTGTATTATCTCTACAGATTAGTCCAAAAATCATGCCACTGCTGCTGTGAACTGGGAAGTGTTGAGCTTTTCTAATGGTCCGGACTGTGTCGGATAAATTGCTTTGGTCTTTTGGTGTTATCACACAAGGGCTGCACATTCATTCTCAGCGAAAATGAAAGTCAGATATTTGCTATCCCTCTCTGCTCCTTCAGCATATCACTTCCAGGACTGAAGACCATGGCGTTCAGTGTTTAAGACAGGGCTGTAAATCTCTCTGCAGCTGCCCGTATAATGCTTGTTCATTGTGAAACTATTTCAGACTCCTTTATGTTGAGAGAAATAGCTAAAACCCACTACCTAAGGGGTGTGGAAAAATGTAAAAATGTAACTGCTTTTACATAACCTTTACTGTGAGCTACTATAACATAAGGCTAGAAGGACCTACCTGTTTAGGAAAGCTAATGAGTGTAATGAAGAGAAATGGTGGGAGACGACAAACTCTATAACCTCTAATCAAAACGCTTCCAATCACAACTCCTGCATCTTTTCTAAAGTACCAAGGACTTTAAGCTACTACATTATTTCCTTTAAGCTCTTAATGAATCTCTCTCACATTTACCATCATTTGCATTTGAGTGAAATCATGCAGATTACAGTAACAAAAGTAGCAGTATACTGAATATGAGGGACAAGCTGAAGAGTGGAACAAAGCTATCTCTTACAATTAACACTCTTGCTTTTGTTTCGGAGCACTCATTTCCTCATAAAAGCTGTCCTCAAACACTTTGAAATTTGGGTCATTTGCGAGTAGTTTCTCTGCTATGTTAATGGTTATTAATGAGCTATAATCCATTTGATGTGACAGGCTACTTATATTTCCCCCCACGGAAGAAGGATTCATCCATCCTTGGCGATGGTGAAGAGAAAATTACTATCAAGAATGTGAGCCCAGCTTCATGCATGGTGATACAGCACATCCAGCTTTATCATGCATTTATGTAAACGTGGCAGCAGATTTGTCATCATGGATTTTGGACCTGGAGATGCAAGGTCACTGATCCTGACAGATAAAGAGTTTGAAGTAGTGGAGCTGCTGTAATTTTTACCCACAGTGAAGATGAAGCCACTGTAGCATGACAGATCTCATGAATTAAACAGTGCTCTTATTAACTGTAGTGAACCGCAGGAGTTGCCTTCCTGCAGTCGGCTGTGATCTGCTTGGTGCCATCTCTCTCTCTCTTTTTTTTTTTTCTTTTTTTTTTATTCATGTAAATGACTGTTTGACCACACATCAGGGGAAAGAAAGCCTCTCTCAGCGGGATAGCATGAATAAGAGTTCTAGTGAGTGGGGTGGGGTTGGGGGTGGGGGTGGCAGAGTATCTCTGGTAGGAGTGCAGTGCGGACAAAAACGCAGGCCAGATGCATCTCAATTCCAATTAGGTAATGGGAGCTGACAGCAGGCATGAGCGAGCGACACGTGGACTCAGAGCCAGAGCGGAGGGCTGGATGGATCTTTACAAGCTGCATTTCAAAGGCTCCTTGACCCAGGGTCTCTGGGAAATGAAGGCAGGTGGTTACACTACAATCAAAAATTGATAGTGGCAAGTAGAATCAGAGGAAATGAGGGAGAAGCATGTAGAAAGGCATGCAATAAAAATTACGCTGGTGTGAATAAAAGGTGGCAACAAACAAGGTGTGTGAAACCAGAAAGAGGCTGGAGGGTGATTGATTGTCAGCACGAGGATGGTGAGGCAAGGTGTCTCTTTGTCCATCTTTTATTCAAACAAAGAAGGACACACGCCAACAAAGTTCCATTCAGGTCTAGTTAAGGAAGAATGTGGCTGCAGTCCAGTGGCTTCAATTCATAAAGGTGTCAAAACAACAGCAGCTGTAAACAGGCTGCTATATGTTGAAAATTTAGTGGCACAGATAAAATGTCAGTCATCCTGCACAACCAGCCTACCAAGCTCTCTCTCTCTCTCTCTCTCTCTCTCTCTCTCTCACACACACACACACACACACACAGAGGCTAACCCTGAACTGACAGACTGAATGCACCCGGCTAATCTGCTCATAATTTAAGTCATTGTGGCTAGCTGAATTTTGCACATCTGTCATCTCCGCATCTTGTCCAATCTGCTTGCATGATGTTGGGATACTGTAACTATTCTTCTGTTGTTCAGCGTCAACGCAGTTAACTCTACAGTCACTGTACATTCTGTCAACCCAACATGCAAAGTCCTCATCATTATTAGCAAGGCTACAGCCTCTGAAAGTCACTGTAAAATATTCGCTGGCAATACATTACAGTTTGTTTGTTCCATTTTTGATTTTGTCCCCCAGCTTTCATTTGTCTTGTGGCCTGTTGTAAATACAAGTAAAAAGGTTGTGTGCACATTTCTTAAAGCTGGGAGCACATCCACATGTATGAGGAGGTCATATGACCAGACACCACCACAAACGCCATGCATATCAGATTAAAAAAAAACCACTGGGCCTCATGAGGCAACATTCTCTTAATTTTCTGGTAAGAGAACATATAGGAGAAGTCAACTCCAGCTGCACCAAACATTCTTAGCCATCCAATTTTGCTCATACTTAGGGGTGCTCAATGATGAATCCCACTTGATCATAAGTCACCTTTTAGTATAGCTAACACCCTTAAACACTATATAGGGGCAGGTGTGGTGCCATATGCAAAGGCTTGGCACATGCTCAAGATTGGAGAGGTGCCTCCAAAAAAAAAGGTGTAAGAAGAACCTCAGCAGAAGTGAAACTGACGTACTGTTATATAAACTTAAACAAAGTAAATGTGATTTTTACTGTTAGCACCGGTGTTACAGGAAAATCAAAAACAAGCAATGACAAAACATCTGCTCTGTTAGCAGCAGTAGTGAAATAAGTTTTCAGATCATAGTAAAAGCAAAAACATTATGAATGTTAAATTGTGGTTACTGTACCTAGTGTCACTGTAATTTGAAGCATTCTCTGGCACAATAATTTCCTTTGGCATAAATAAAGTTCTATTGAATTGAATTGAATTGAATTGAATTAATACCACATTGTAACAATACTCTGTTACTAGTAAAAGCTCTGCATTAAAAATTTTACTTAAGTAAAAATATATATGATATGTGTTGAAGTATTAAAAGTACTCAATGCATCAAAGTTAGTTGACCAATAGTTTTTGCTGCACTTGTATGTTTTCAAATGGTTAATTTGCAAAAAATCTTAATTTGTAATGTAACTAGTAGCTTATCAAACAGTTGCAGTGGAGTAAAGGTACAATACTTTCATCTGAAATGTAGTGGAGTAGAAGTGGCAAGAAATTAAGATAATCAAGAAAAGTAAATGTTTCTCAAATTTGAACTTAAGTACAGTACGTAAGTAAATGTACTCAGTTACATTCCAGCACTGACCAGAAGAGGGACGCACAGTTACTGAAATTACAGTATTTGGGATCAATGGACAATCAATTAATGGAAAGTCTTGTGTTGTTCCAGCTCTGTCAGTCATTCACACTATACATGATATTATAAAATTTTTCATGTATTTGCATAAATATAGGCACAAGGTGATCACAAGCATCGACACAACGGTCAGAGCATTTCCGTGTTGCCGAGGTCATACTATAATGTAACATTTTACACAGCCTAACCTTAAATTTCTAATCTTATAATGGCAAACTGGTGTTAATTTTGGCAGCTATTTTGGACTTAGTCTTGTACAAAAATGCTTAGTGTTAGTCACATTAGACACATTAGTCAACAACAACTCAAAGCATTTTAGCTGATCAAAATTCATGACATTTTAGTCAACTTCTAGTCATTATGTTGTCAATATGTTTTTTTATCTAATTCATGTATCAGAAATTAGAATCAAGGTGAATGTCATTTAGACATTTTTTCCACAACTACAAATAATTTCTGCACACTAACAAACTGTCATTTCTCTAGCATTTTTTGACAGGTTCAAGGGGCAATTTACAAGCACACACTTATCATTTGAAAAGCTCAATATCTCTCTATTCATGCTCTCAAAAACTTTGACACCACAAATAACTAATCTGAGACAACTAGGATTTGTACCCAGGTTCATTGTAAACTCTGACTTATCCATACCACTGTTAAGGAGCAGAAAAATAAAGCCTGAATTCTTTTTTATCTGTCTGAGTTGATGAACTAAACTTTGAACTGTCAGAGAAAACTGATTTGAGCTCAGACTGTTTACTTACAGCACAGCTACACTTACAGGTAACTGAGCCTCTTACTGCCTGTCAAACAGCAATCATCCTGTTAACCTTCACCAGAGAGTCTGCATTGAGTGGAGTTCTGCGGGGGATCAGATGTTAAGTCCAGTGGCCGGCGGCTGCTTGCTCTGCTGCCGTTCAGCGGCTAACAAGTGGAGCTAACTGCTAACAGCCACAGCTGCAACTAACAAACCCCACAAATCCATTTAACAGCTCCATCATGCCAAATTACATCTTACAACTCTCACCAACAGCTGACGCTGCTCTGATGTGAGTGTTTTTGCCAGCTAGCAACACATTGTGGCACTGACTATATGCTAGAGTTTGCCAGCCTGTCGCTTATGAGGCATTTGAAGATAATTGCAAACATGGCCATTCTTGACTTTCAGTCTCCTATTAGTCTACCACTAACATTTTTTGTCTCATCAATGAAAATGAAACATAGATTTCCTCTTAGTGTTTTTATCAAGATCTATTTTTAGCTCATCGTTTTTATCATGGAAAAAAGATCCTTGACAAAAAAAAAATTTCAGCAACAAAATAACACAGACACAAAAAACACTGGCGGATCCACTCTTATTAATGTGTCTGAAAAACATTTACATGATATTTTGCCTTTATAGAATCCATTCATTAAATCATTTTAATATGTATATAAAATAGGAATTTGGTAATCTTTTTTATTTGAGTGAAAACTGCAAGATCCCTAAAAGCAAGTTCAGTTCAGTTAGAATAAAATGGGGGGATGGAGGAAAGACATGAAAAGACTAACTGTTTCTCAGCCTTTGTCAAGATGAGACCTGACACCCTGAGGGTTTAATGGAATGGAAATGGATTAATTAAATACTTTTGATGCACTGCCCAAGGTCAGAATTAATCAGATGTGCAGCACGTTTTAATACAGATATATCGCACATGTACTTTGTACGTGTGATTTAAGTGAAAGAGGTTTAGTGCTTAGGTGGTACTAATAATCTGTCTTTCCTAAAAACACTTGTACTCAGTCCTTTAAAGCTTTTATTTTCTTTCCTAATTAGTAAAAAAAATGGAGCTCATTACTAAAGCGTGAGGGCTAGGGTCGGCAGTAAACTGTGTCATATCATGGCCGGTGTTTTTCCAGTGCGTTTACTCTTTTCAGGCATCAACATGCAGTCCTGAGAGGGGTCATGTACTGGATTTCTGCATTATGATGATAATATGAGGCTTTGGCTGACTCAACCCCCTCACGCATGCAAGACTCAATCGGATGAGCTCTGCTCCACCTGTCCCTCCTTTCCAGTTGCCAAGACTGACCGAATGTCTCTACTCTCTGCCCACAGCTGTCACAAATCCCAGCATGCCTGGCATGCATGGTACACAGGACACGCAGGCCAACAAATTGCCCGCTTGGTTGGGTTGAAGGGAGCCCGTCTCAGCGATGGAGTGCTGCCTTGGCACCTCCATTGTGGCTCAAGGCCAGAATCAGGACTGATTTGGTCCCTTACTCCTGCCTGTTGATCTCACTTATGTGCTCCCAATGTGCCAACATCTGTACAGAAACACGAGTCAGCTTCAAACATAGAAAAAGAAAACGACTGATTGGCCCTGTGCCATGCTTCCAGATGCTTTGCCACAGCATGCTAGGCTCAGTACCACCTCGATGTGCCTCACTGCCTCAGCTCTGCCCCTCTCTGTTTACCACTGATGAGGCGAGATGCTCACTGAGCTAATGCTAATTAACATGGATTGGGACTCGATTACATCTGGCTTGTGCTGCTGTTCTTGATTTCATCAAGCAAGCTCACCTTCTCCACCAAGGTGATCCAAGCAGATAATGCTTTGAGGCATTTCTTGAATTCTCGTGCAATCTCATCATGCTGTTTTAGTAATAAATCAGATGTGATGTGCTGATATGGGAGCTGATAGTGATCTGCAAAATGGTTTTGTGGGCAATGTGTTTGATCTCTGTCTATCTGTCTCTGTCTCTTAGTAGTTTATGTTCAACATCAGAATACTTTCAGAGAGACTTTGAAACAAAGGTGACCGTCCGTAATTCAAAGTTTAAGAACAATATTCAATGTTAGGAAACAGGGTTCAGGGAATGCAGGTATAAGTTCAGGGTTTGAACCTGGCCTTGGGGCCCTTCTGTGTCTGTTTGTTCTCCTCATATTAGGTAAGGGTTAGGGTTTTCTCCGGGTTCACCAGCTTCCTCCCATAGTCCAAAGATATGCATGTTAATTAGTTAATTAGTGATTTTAAATTGCCCATGTGAATGTGAGTGTAAATGGTGTTTGTCTCTATGTGTCAGCCCTGTGATAGTCTGGCAACCTGTCCAGGATGTACCCCACCTCTTGCCCAATGACAGCTAGGCCCCTGACCCTGTGAAGGATAAGCAGTTCAGAAAATGGATGCATTGTTATACATTTAAACAGCATTAATGCAAAGTCCACTATATTTTTCAGTCATTGTAAATGAAATAATTGAGGTACCTTTAGACACTATAAGGGGTTGTACACATGCTGCATTTTTTGCGCCCTCAAATTTATTGTTTTCAATGTAGACATGCAGCAGGTGCACTTAAATGCCAGAGTGACGCTGTCGCGACGAGCCCGTGTTCCTGAGCATATGTTTTTTAGGGCGTGACGGCTGTGCCCTGAGATAAACTCAGTTCAACTTTTGGAATGCAGCAGTGGACACTGCATGTCATTGGGCCAACCAGTCACAGCCAACAGATATCTTGTCTTTTTTTCTGTAAATATAAGTCCGTGATAAATATGGAGAAGATTGTTTTAATGCAGGGCTGCCAGTGATTTACATCTGTCCCACAGACAATAGGCCTACACACAAACCCCACCTGGAAAAAGATCAGCTCTGCACTCAGAATTTCAGGTAAATAGGCTATGATGTGGTGCTTGTTGAGGTTGCTTAGCAACCTCAGACGCAACCTGCTGCCTTGCTCTTGAAAGCTGGCACAGAAAAGTCACAAGTATAGCACCCAGTGCCGACCTCATGTTTTCCAGGCAGTTTAAGACGTGGCATCAGTGGTGCAGTGGAGGGTATACTCAGCTATACGGGGTATACCCACTTCTTTTTCTATCCAGTTACAGTATACCCACCTATCAGTAAAACAGCCATTGTAATATAGAGTATGCCCACTTCCTCATCAGTAACCTGCCTACCTAGTAGTACACCCACCTCATCAACTACCACTACACCACTGCGCGGCATGTATACAGCCCCTTGGTAGCCTACATTTACTCATGAACTGCACTGCAGTACAATTCTGAGGTACTTGTACTTTTCTGGAGTATTTCCATTTTCACATCAAACTTCAGCTCCACGACATTTTAGATAAAAATCCTGTACTTAATACTTCACTACATTTATTTGATAGCTATAGTTGGTTACTATGTAGATAATTATATTGCATATAAAATATAAGATATGATCAGCTTATAAAACACACTGTAAGATTAAACCACCCAACAGTTTATAGAGAAGGTAAAATCAACTCTACCTTGATAGTATTAAAATGCTGCTTGCATGTTAATACATCAGAAATAATATTCCTGTATTTTTACACTGCAGTATTGCTTATTATACATCAGTAAAACAATGTGAGTACTCCTTCCACAACTGTAAATAACAGGTTTGGTGTTTCAGGTGTTACAGTAATATAGGAGGTATTTTGACAGAGCTTCTCTCTTCTCTCATCATCTGCTTGGTTCTTGGGGACGATTCTCGCTGCAAATGCCAGCTGATGAATCTCAACATTCCATTCGATAAAAGCAGAGCAGAGATATTTTTGCAAGACAGAGACTGTATGAATGTTAACAACAATGAGACAAGGGTTATCATTTATATAAAGCTATCCAAGGTGATATGCAAAAGAGTAACTTGAGAGTGTGTACCTCATCGCTTATGAACACATGTTTACTAAAGATGAAAATGATATATGCCCATGTGTAAAAAGAAATGAATTAAACAAAATAAGCAGCACAAGTAATCTGCAGCCTAATTAAAAGACGCAGATATATTTGAAATGCTTGAAGTGAAAACAGGCTGGCTCTCTCTCTGTCTGTCTGCATGCATGTGTTCAAATGTCATTAATTCTTAAGGCCTGAAGACTCTGAACTGTATTTCTCTCATGGAGATGAACCATCATGAAAGAACATATTTAATCAGGTTATTTAGGATCACAAGACCAAGTCACTTCAGAGGCAGATTTACATTTTACATGTTGCACATAAACTCTAGCTCTGTAAGGGTAAATATTGTGAGTATACAAGAGCTAGCCATGTGTTTTTAGACCAATAAGAGCTACTCTGCTGTTCCGTCAAGTGTTCTGCAGAGAGTGGAATTAATGCTTCCTTTTGAATTACTCCTTAAGGACTTTTCACATTTTCAAATATTCTGCACACCATCTGTTGGATATTTAATTACTCTGAGCTGTATCTTATGACACAGACATGAGTGTGAAATGTCACATTTGCATTACATTTATTTCTTTATTTTCAAGTCTTCTAGAACATCTCATATGATTCTTGTGACCTTCAAAGAGAATAACATCATTCTTTCTGCAGTTACTTTTTTGAGTGAAGCAGTAAAAAAGGACACCCTATCAAAACTACTGCTTGCTTTGTCGAGTTTTAGATAATTTGCATTAGTGTACTATAAAATGTCAGCATGAATCCAAGTCATCAATTGTATTACAAAGCAGCTAAGTGACAGGTATGGTTTCCGCGTTGCAATGTGAACCCCCAACTCCTGGTCCACCTGTGCATATGGTGCTGACAAAGAGAAAACTAGTCAGACTGCATTCATTAAAACAGCTGGTTACATAACTTGTTAACTAAACTAAGCACAAAAAGTAAGGAAATCTGTGTTTGGTAGATTGGCTCCCTATTCAATTATGGATTCATCACCCTCCTTAAATCTCTACGAGGTCTAATCGCCAAAGACTTTCCACATTTATATTCACATGTTCACATGTTAATAAATATTCTTTTACCATAAAAACCACTTTCTCCTGATTGAAATAGATATATATGTATATACTGTATATATTTATATATATGAAGTGAAATAAAAGCATGTTCAATCTACCTTGAAAATAACACCACTGGGCAGCTTTCTTCTGTCCAACAAATGGATGACTCTGAAATGTGACATGCAACAAATACACTTGACCAATAATGGTGAAGTACAACAATTTACTTACTGACTTAAATCACTGACAATACAAGTTATATGGATTTACATGATAAATAAATGTAATTTTTATCATTAAACACATTTCAACGTGTCATGTGATACTCCCACCCCCTGCAAGTATTGTGAAATGGTGAGGTCCATCTGACATGGGTCAGGTGGGTGATGCCCAGAACTCACAAGTGCCGCTAATGTAAACATGTGAGGCGGACTGCTGCATTTTTAGTTAAGTCAGAATGCCTTACCAAAAATCAGGGGCTCCTAAAGGAAAAGTCAGGGTACAGAGAGAACAAGAAAATGAAAGGACCAGAGTGGTGATGGACAAATGTCTGGAAAAAAATTGTGAAGAAGCAGCACGTATGACAAGCAGAGCTGAAGGTGAGGAATGTGGCAGAGTAATTTTTAGTAAATTAAACCTGCTGTATCGGGCTCAGTTTTAAAGTTACAGTGAAGACACAGGTATCACATTAAACTAAGGGACCTAAGGAATCCATTGGTACCAACCATGTTCTGCTATTTTGTCGAAAGGGGGTCAAGTAATGCTCCAGAGTTATTCTAAATTTTGGCAAGGGAAAAAGGAATATTTCCATTTTTATAAATGGTGTATTTAAATATTTCTGCATACAGTGGTCCCTGAGCAGTCTTGAAAATGTATAAATTGAGTATGACTGGAAACCGGAGAGCTGATAACTATATACTCTTTATACTATTTCAGTTCTGCACACAATTTGACCAATATTTGATGAAAGTAGCCTCAAGAATGAACATATGAATGGAGAAAACATAATAATTTGTTCACTTTGCTTTGATCTTATGATTTAACAATAATTTCCGAAATCAATGTTTGGTTTGACTTTTCTCTAATCATTCAATGGAGCTTTTTTTTTTTTGGCCCAGGACACACATGTGATTACCTATGCTTTTCAAAACAAGAAAAAAAGGTCTTAACAGTAGATTCAAGTACAAGTAGATACAATATACATGTGGAAATATGATTAATTGGATTTTATATGTAGGAAGTATAAAAATGTATAGGGGTACCCCCCTTCCCCCCATTGAGTGTGGGTGAAGGGCCCACTCTAAAAAATGTTGTCCTCCTGCCCACATTTCCTAACAGCTGGCCTACCCACAAACTGATTTGCACACTAATTACAAGTTGAAAGTTACTGATAAATGTAGTTTGGACACTGTTATGTAGTTGGTTCAATCCACCTTAAAGGCTGATTGGGCTTCCTTAGGGGCTGATTGCTCCTTGATATATGCAAGGCAAATAGTGAGTGTGAATTTTGTAACACAGCATCTGGTTCATTAGAGGATCTTCCTATAGGTGACATAAGCAGTTGCTGAGAGTGCCATCTGGGTGGGCAAAATACCCACCATCCCCAACCCCTCACCCCGTAGAGAAAAGGAGCCCGGTGTTCACTTCCTGTAAGATTTTAAAGCCAAACCCTGTTCTTTTTTCCTAAACCAAACTATGTGCTTTTGTTGCCGAAATCCAACCATGTGCGTGTGTTGCCGAAACTTAACCATGTGCATTTGTTGCTGAAGGAAAAAAACGTCAATTCGTAGTGCTGTACTGACATAGTGTGTTTATTTTGACAGAGACTGTATGCAAACTGTACATTTCCTGTGAAAACAGAAGTGTATTTTAAAAACCGACAATTCATGTAACAGACATAAATTGACATGACGTCCCAGAACATAAACAACCCGTGCACCCTGCACGTTGTACGTTAACGTTGAAAGTCCATGACCAAACGTCAATATGTGACAAGGTTGGAGTGAGAATGTGTTAAAATACGTCAGTAAATACCCCATTGTGAATTCTGAAGCTATGTTTATTGGAAACACCATCCGCATAAATGGGCAGCTTGGACATATCCTCAGTGAAGAACCCATGGTCCTTGGGGGTTTCGGGTTTCTGCCCTGGGAATCCCCTGCAGCCCACCTCAATGAGTTCACAGCGGGCCCTCCACCCATTCCCTCTGCAGATCTCCACAAGCTACTGGTATTTTCCTTCTTACGCTTGTGGACCTCCTGAATTCAGTCTTCCCAGGGGACTGTGAGTTCCAGAAGCACAACTTGTTTGGAGGAGTCAGATGTTAAAACCAAGCCTGGCCTGAGTGTGTCTGTATAAGGTGTCTAGAGGTGGTGACTAGAGGACGTCATGTGACCACACTGTAGTTCAGTTATAGCCCAACGTTAGCTTTTAACTTCTGTCAACTGCATTTAGGCTTCAAATCATAAAAGTGATGATCATTTGTGGGGATTATCTTGCAAAACAAAACATGTAAGTATCATAAATGTGTGTTTGCCACAGAGCTTATTTCCACAATATTCCAAAATCCAATATAAAAATTCCATTGGATTCTCAACTAGGGAACTAGGGTGATGCTAACTTTTGCATCGCCCTACAGAAAAAGATCACTCCTGGAGCGCTTTATTGACCCCTGGCTTGGTAGACTGCGAACCTTAGCTACTAGTAGACTGTAGACTGTTGAAACATTGCCTATAACCTATGATCCCAAAACGAGTACAGTTAGAACACTTAATAATTAACTCAAACATTGACTATCTAGGTCTCATGGAAACTTGGTTAACTTATTCATCTCCAGAAGCTGCCATCACAATGCCAGGTTACAATGTTTTAGGAAAGACAGGGATCAAAGTAAAGGAGGGGGGTTACTACTTTATGTTAAGAACACCTTAAAATGTAATCAAATTGAATGGCCCGCAAATGTGAAACTGGAATATATTGGTGTTAATATTTCTCTCTGTACTGGAATGTCCTTTAGTGTTATCCATAGGAAACCGTCAGCCAAAGCGGATTTCTATGAACATCTTCAAGATCTCCTCAAATCATGTAATCACAAAAGAGAGAGAACTTTGACAGGAGATTTTAACGTAAATTCGGACGATAAGGCAGCCAGGAAAAAACTTAAATCTATTACTGATCACTTTAGCTTATCGCAACTAATAGAATTACCAGAATTACAAATCGCTCTAAAACTAAAATTGATCTACTATTCACTAACAAATCAGAAAGAATTACAAGAACTTATAACCTATTGACCGGTCTCTCTGACCACAATGCCATTTTCTTTACTAGGAAATTAACCAAAAGTCACTCTCCATACTTTCCCTAAAGGTCACAAAAACTCCTCATATTGTATCCCGAAGAGTCAACAACAACAACTTGAGACTGCCTTAAAACGGCTAAACTGGGATGAAGCATTCACCAGTGAAGATGTTAATTTATGTGTAGATTCCTTTATGTCCCAGCTTGAAAATGTCATGACTGCCTTCACCAGAAGAGGGAGCAAAAGACAATGAAAATCTCACTCTCTACCATGGATAAATACTGACTGTCGTAAATTAATGAAAAAAAACAAAAACAACTTCTTAAAAAGTCCTGGTCTTATTACTGATCGACAAAATTTTACATACATAAGGAATAAAGCTACTCATGCTATGTGGAAGGCAAAAGCAAACTTCTTTATATCAATCATAGAAGAAGCTAAAGGAAATGGTAGAAAAATCTGGCAGAACATAAACAAACTAACGGGCAAACACAATGATAATAATAAAGAACTAGAGCTCTATGTGAACAATCAGTTGGTGACAAGTCCTGCCATCCTTGCCACAGAATTTAATAATTTCTTCATTGAATCAGTATTAGAGATAACACAGCTTTTTACACCACCGGACTGTGAGCACAAATTTATTGACACCACCCAACCTGTGTTCACTCTAAGTGCAATACCAGAATCTGAAGTAAACAATATCATATGTGAACTAAATAACTCTAAAACCAAGGATGACTTTGGACTTGACACCAACTTTTTAAAAATGCACAAAGACTCCTTAATACGTCCAATTACAAACTGATTAATTTATCCATTTCTACATGTGTTGTTCCTACATCTTGGAAGGTAGCTAATGTCAGTCCTATTTTTAAATCGGGGGTAAAAACAGATGAGAGAAACTACAGACCAATCAGCATTTTGCCCGTCATATCCAAAATAATGGAAAAATGGATCGCTAAACAATTGCGAGACCACTTACAAATCTGCCATAATTCTCTACATCCCATGCAATTTGGTTTTCGCCTCCATCATTCCACAGAAATGGCTGTCGCCATGCTCATGGAAAAAACAAAACATTATTTAGACAAAAACAATTGTGTTGGTGCTGTTTTTTTAGATTTACGGAAAGCATTCGACACAGTCGACCACCACGTTTTGCTGGCTAAGCTGACGCACTTCAATTTCTCCACTCAAGTTCTCAGGTGGATGTCATCTTACCTCTCTGGGAGAAGACAGTGTGTAGTGGTCGACGGAATCAAATCCCCTTACTTGGACTGTCCAGTGGGGGTCCAACAAGGCTCTGTACATGGCCCAATTTTGTTTTCTTTATTTATTAACGACCTACCAAATATATGTAATAATATTAATATTCAAATGTACGCTGACAATGCAGTAATTTTTACTGCAGCAAAAGACGCTGATGAAGCTACTTGTATTCTCACATCTACAATGACCCATATCCAGGATTGGCTCTTAAGATCCTGCCTACTATTAAATATAAAAAAAAAAAAACGTGTGCATGATGTTCTCTAAAAAAACACTGAAAATGTCTCACTCTAATGTATTTCTGGGTAAGGATGAATTACTTGTCACAGAGTTCAAATACCTTGGAGTCATTTTAGACTCCACACTTTGTTTTAAGAGCCACATCAAAAAAGTTTCTAATACTATTAAATTTAATCTTCATAATTTTAAACAGATTAGGACTTCTCTGACTGATGGTGCTGCAATGGCTTTCCTCCACTCTATGATACTCTCTCATATAAACTACTGTGTAACTAGTTGGTCCCTAACTGGAGCTATGGCACTCAAGCCAATTGAGTCTCTATAAAAAAGCGATAAAAACCCTTGACAAAAAGCAATTAACATATCATCATTGTGCCATCCTTCCAAAGTACAAGCTACTGAACTTTGAAAATTTCAAAAATTTCAGAGTGGCTTGTTTCATATATAAAGTCTTACATGGGTTGGCTCCACCGCCACTGTCTGAACACATTATACAAATGACAATCGATAACTCCTCAACTCGAACTAATAGAGCCACTGTTAGAGGTGACTGCAAGGTTCCACTGAGACGTACCTCCGTTGGTCAAAATACTCTGTCTTTCAGAGGAAGCACCCTATGGAACACATTACCACCCTCAATCAGAGAAAGCTCCAGCCTTGCTATTTTCAAGGGTCACTTAAAAGTGTGGCTCAGAAACAATCAAATATGTAATCATGGGTAGTATATTCTTCACTTAAATATCAGCATGTAGCACTTCCTGGGCATCGTGCAATATCACCTGCACTTAGCACTTTGTGAAATGTGATCGTAGGTCTATATTTATATTTATCTATCAGCACTAGCACTTATAGCGGAAATACTTGAAATATGTGGTCTATGGGCATTGTGCAATAACTCTGACATTGAATTCTATGTGGACTCAATTACTGTCGTTGTTGTTTATTGTATTTTTTTATTTTATTTTTTTAATATATCCACATACGTCATTAAGGGCATCATGCAATAACCACAGCACATAGCACTTTATTTGGACTCAATTTCATACACTGGACTAGACAGAGATTCACCTCAATGGCCCCGGTTTTTGATGTTTGTACTCCATGTTGTTATGTTTTATCTTGTACGGTATGTATTTTTACTCCTTCTGTCCTCGGTGAACTAATGTATTCACTATCACATGTTTTTCTTTTTTCCCTTTCTTCTAATGTTTTTTACTACTCTGTAAAATCAACCTGCCAAGGGACTACAGATGAAAATTAGCCTGGGCCTATAATCCGGCATATTTACATACAAATGTTCATTTTCATAGTAGTAGCTTACCTTGTCAGGCCTGCTGAGATCCTCACTCTAAATTCAGTTAAAACTTGTGCTAGAAAACTAAACAGCAAATAGAGAGGGAACATATTTGTGTGTACAGAATCTTGTTAAATCAGTGTAGCCTATCATTGTTTTTTAGCTGAGTAGCTCCAGAGAACATCCCATGATGCTTTACCCTGAATTATTATGTTTCCTTCAATTGATATCTCATCCTGTTTGTGAATGTGTCATCCCCGAAGGCTTTTTCCTTTTAAACACCAACCTCCCCCATTCCTTTCTATTTCTGTCTACAGATATTTGCCCTCTCCACAATGACAGCAAAAACTCCTCTTGCTTAGTTAAGATATCTATCACAACATTTACCATCTGTAAGGGAGCAGTAACCTGCAGCAGAGACACTGACCAGCTTATGTTTTATTTGGCTGAATATTACTGGAGAGGATAGTGAGGATAGAGATGTGAGTTGGCTAAGAAAGGAAGAGTGAATGTGAACAAATGTTGAGGGTGTGTGCAGGACTGAGATTATGGAGGAATGCCAGCGGTCCAGGCCAGTCTCCATTGTGGATTTTGAGAGGATTTTGCGCACAATTTTTAGCTCCAGACAATTCGAACAGAGGCTCTATGATCAACAAGTACACACACATTTGCTGTCTTTTCCTCTGTTTAAAGCAGTGTCTAACAGGTACCATAAACTGCACATGTCTGAGATGATTCATCTTGTTTTTTTTATTTAATTTTTCATGCTCATAAAGAAAACAGTGTGTCTTGAGTTTGGGGTTTATAAAACCATTATTTTTGAATATGGCTTATATTGACAGAGACCTTTTCAGTAGGAATACTATATTTGTATCATATTAAGATTTTACTGTAATGTAGTGTACGGTTAGCGTAAAAAAGTCCTAGAAGCACCTGTAAGAATATGAGTTAGTAACAATGCAATGCAGACTGTTTCCAGGAAGTTACAATATGTAACTGTAATATTTCACAATAAATTGCATTATTATCACCCTAAAGGCTACAACTGTTATATCTGTATTGGATTTTATTCTGGAATTAATGCAGGTCAATATAGTAATTTTACAGAATTACACTGCTAAATCACAGTAATATATGGAGGTTAATTGTGAGATTACAATGAAATAGAGTAATTCTACAGGAGCACACTGCTAAATCACAGTAATATACAGGCATGACTACCGTGAGATTGCAGTACACAGCAGACATTTCACAACAATCTACTGTTAAAATGAACAATGATTTACTCTGAATGTGATACAACTAGTAGCCAGTAATTTACTGTAAATTTACTGTCAAATATTTTACAGTGTGGCTTTTGGCCCAATTAAAACTTTTCAAATTCACTCTCAGACAATGTCGAGCAGATTTGAATAAACTTGGACGAAAAGTCCATAAAGGTAATAATTTTCTATTATTTTGGCCATCAGATGACGAGCACATTCCTCTGTGATTTTACCTATCAAACATTGTTCTTGACACCCTCCTGGTTCACTGGGGTTTTCTACTTTCTATCTTCTAGTTTTATGAGGGTGATGTTTTTCTTGAGCTCATTCGACATAGTTTGGACAAACATTCTAACAGCTGCTATATTCCATACCATCTGACATTTCCTGAAACAAGAGGGGCAGCTTCCCAGCTTCCTCTGATAGTGGAAACTTGACTTAGGTAAATGTAATATTACAATTCAAAAATACGCCATTACAAAAGTAACTGCTCAGTATTAAAGATTTTACTTAAGAAAAGAAGAACACAATATGCAGACTGGCACCTGTTAGCGTTAGGCCATTTAATACTATAACAATGGCTAGATGGATATTGTATTAGTGTTATTACTGATGCATCAACATGTAAGCAGCATTTTAATTTTATATCCGATAATGGTTGAGCTAATTACATATATTTCATCTCCTGTTAAATAATGTATTCTAGACAATGTATTTTAAAGGCAGATAAAATAAAGATATATATACTGAAAGAGAAAACTTTAAATGCAACACTTTTGCTTTTGCTCCCATTTTTCACAGGTTTAAGTTGAAGATTTAAGACTTTTTTCATGCAGTCAATACATTTATTTCTCTCAAATTTTGGTTGCAAATTTGTTAAAGTCCATGTTAGCAAGCACTTCTTCTTTTTCAAGATTACCCATCCACCTGACAGCTGTGTCATATCAAGACACTAATCAAACAGTATCATTACTACACAGGTGTGCCTGATTATCACAATAAAAGGTCACTCAAAAATGTGCAATTTGATTACACATTACAATACAACAGATATCACTAGTTATGAGGGAGCATGCCATTGGCATGCTGACTGCAGGAATGCAGGAATGCCCGCCAGAGCTGTTATCTATTCAATTTAATGTTCCTTTCCCTACCATAAGATGTCTTCAATGCCGTTTTTGGAATTACAATCAGAGACCAGGATTTCCACATCCAGTGTCTTCACCTGCAAGGTTGCGTGATATATATATACATACATGTCTATATAATTTGTAAATTTGTCCCCATTCAGAGTCGGATATAATAATAATAACAATAATGATAATAAACTTTATTTATGAAGTTAATTCAGAGAGCGCCTTTCATGCAAGACATCCAGCACAAAGTGTTTTACAATAAGGGCATTATTAGCACTGAGTACTTCAAATGAAAATAGACAATAGACAGAAAAAAATAGAATGAACATAAAACAGGCAAACAAGGCAATTCAATGTAAAACAGGTTAAAACAAAAATAAGTGATTCAACAATTTAATTTAAAAGTGGCAGTGATCTGAGATCCTATTATTCAACTCAATTAATCAGGAAATCTTGGAAAGTGTTTCTTCTTGTGTACATAATTTATTCTGGCACCTTTTACACCTCTAATATCAGCAAAAATCAGATCCCATAATTCACAAGGGACACAAACTCACCAACAGATACTGATAAAGCAAAATAAGTGTCTCTTAGCTTACTGCACAATGTTTTCCTAAGAGTTAACCTCACTGGTATTCACTATACTTGATGATATTGTCTGTGCTGGGTACAGCCCTTAGCTGCCCCAGAATATACCACCCAGTTGCGGCGCTGCGGATGAAGTAGAACTCACCACATGCTTTCTCCCTCAAATCCACTACCCACCAATAATTGCAAAACCACAAATCTTCATATCTATCATATATATGGTTTGAATGTTATTTATGAAGCATGACTTTTTTATGTAGCGTTTTAATGTCAAGATGGAGTAGATATTAACTAGTGCCTATACTGTTTAATGTATAGTAGTGGATCATGATTAATCAGCAATATCCTCATCTGCAAAGTAACTACTGCTGTCAGATAAATATAGTGCAATTACATGTCAAATATTTCCCTTAGCAATGTATAGTAACATATAAGGTTCCATAAAATTGAAGTGCAAGAACCTCAGAACTTTACTTAAGTACAGTACCTGAGTACATGGTCACATTTCACCACCACATTTTCGCCATTTTGGCCCTAACACAATACATTGTATGTACAGAATTGTTTTACATAAAACATGCAAAGTTTTTTTTGTTTGTTTGTTTCACAATTTAAGTCAGCTTTCTGATGTCTGTATCATTAAATCTATGTTTAATATAAGGAAACAAAGACAACTCAGTCAGCTCTGTAGTTTCCATGTCAACACAACATACAGTATCTGTAGGATCCACGGATTATCTGCTGTCACGTGGTGCTATGCTTCAGCTTTACATCTCACAACAGTATTAAATATAGACTATAGATCAAGAGGTGAGGGGATGTGATGTGAGGCTAAAGCTCCACTGGATCCACTGAACTGAAACTGTAAGCTCAGCTTACCTTCCTCTGTTTTTTCAGAGTCAAGTTATTCTCCTTTTTCAGGCTGACCTGAAGCTCTGTGCCCAAATGCTGTTAGAAAACTGAAAATTTGAGATTTAGGGGAGCTAGTGTTGTCCTGAATGTAGGACTGATTTTTGTTGCTGCACGCACGCACACACACACACACACGCACGCACGCACGCACGCACACACACACACACACACACATTCTTTCGCAGTTATTGGGGAAAGACTCATTATCACGCTGATCCCAATGATTATGATTATGTTCCTGTACTGCAGACATATTTTCCTTGTCATGATTTCTGCCCTGATTTTTCTGTTGTCATTTAGGTTATGTTACAGTGTAATCCATTTGTTTTTATTTGTATCTTGTTTTTTTATTGGTGGACCAAGGCTTTAAATCTTATCCTGACAAAAATCTAAACACACTAGGAGGTCTGATGGAACAGAAAAAACATTTCCTTTTAAATGGGTTATAATGTGTTTCAAACAGTGCCTTCCTCCTCTGTTAATAATGCACTCATAAAGTCAAACATTATTTATATATTTTTAAGGAAAACACTGCTGAGGGGCATGGATATATTTTCAGAGAAATCCCATCAGCAAGGCCATGACCCTTCCCTTAATCCACTGTTTTCAGCCACTCGCAGCCTGAACGCCAGAGAGCAAAACCATGCCGCCGCTCCCCCCCTCCCCTCCACTCTCAGCACAGAATACACACTCTCCTTTTGCTAAATGCTCAAATGACAGTCATAGCCAACGGGGTGCACACAGCAACCCCTGTGAAAGTGATTTAATTGCTCTGTCAGGTCAGTGGAAGCTCACAGGCTACCTGTAATACACCTGCCCACAGCCAAATCACTGGCAGTCAGTCCTCAATGAAATGAAACGGGGACGCTAGGGTCTGTGTAAATTGACCCTGACAGTGGGAAGAATCATCGAAGAAAAAAGCCAGACTGCAGTTTACTGGCAGCCAGCATTTGACACCGTGTAATATCCCTCCAGATTTACTGCCTCTCTCTCCTTTTGGCCTCTTTAGTGTTATTGCTCCTGGTCCTATAAAGTAGTATCCCACTTTAAAGCTGCAGGTGAACCAAATGTATCGTTAGGATCCCTCACATACCCTGCAATGTCGTGTGTGTCCATTTAAATAAAAGGACAAGAATGTAATGATCATTCGTTTGTAAGGCTTTGAGTGACACTTGAAATAAAGAAAACCTGTCTCCCTCAGGGCAACCATGCTTAACTCATTAATACAGAATTTAATTACTGTCATCATATATCCTGATTATTTTCTCTAATGACATATGTTCTTTAGAATGTAACTCTAAAACAACAGCAAAGCAGAACCTTCCAAAGATGTATGTTCCACTCATACAGCATGGTTACAACTGAGCACAGGATGCAGGAGTCAGATCTTGTCTGTGGTGAAATGCTGCTCTCTGCTGGTCAGTCAACATCTGCAATTGAACCACTGAACACAAGAAACCAGCAAGAGGTTTGTGATATTAAAAACCTCTTACCATTCCTGTCATATTTACTTAAGTTCATCTAAAAAGACCATCCAAGGCATCCCATAGTAAATTGAAAACTCTTCTTGTTTCATTTTTAGCACATGTACTTGCATGGTCTCATTGAAAGGTAACACTGAAGGTTGTTCCCAATCAGTCAGAATCACTGTCAGTGCTTCTGTTATTTCAAATAAAAGTGTTTATTTTTATTTTCATTTTTATCTTTGAGTATTTTCTTGACAGAAGATAATGCAGATGACTAGAACTGGGGGACATTAGCTGGAACACAAAATGGAACCATGGCATGAAGCCTCATGTAGTCCAAATTCAAAGCAGATAACACAAAATTACGTGTTTTTCTAAGGTTTTGTCCAGGTGCTTTAAAGAAAGAGGGTTAAAGGGATAGTGCACCCAAAAATGAAAATTCAGCCATTATCTACTCACCCATATGCCGAGGGGGCCTCAGGTGAGGCTAAAAACAGAGTTCAAATGACGTTTTTCCAAACAACTTTTTACATTGGGGCTTCAGGACACTTGGATCACTACGGACGAGCAGTATGGAGATATTTTGTGGTTTCAATTATGTGTTTTTGGATGTTTGAATTTGGGGCGCCGTAAGCCTCCATTAGGTGGAGTTGTGTTGCTACCCCCTCTCCCCTGGGATCACCGCAAGTGTTGTGAGGACTCTAAAACTTCACCTGAGCCTCCCTCGGCATGTGGGTGAGTAGATAATGGCTGAATTTTCATTTTTGGGTGCACTATCCCTTTAAACAATATACTGAATGTTTGAATATGAATGAAAAACAAGACACAGACAGAAATGTCTATTTAGGAGCTTACTATATATAAAAACACTTCTAGGACACCTAAATTGATAAGAAAGACTTTTTCTTTTTACCCTTTACGGCCCAAGCTGATGGTCGGCCGTCAGTCAATGTTGGGCCATTGGTGAGCGTCTGTTGCCTTAGTAGGAGCAGTGTGTCCTGCACCATTGCCCCTTGTCAGCCCGTCGGCTTTGTTTTTTGGCCAATTCATCATGTTGGATCAGCAATGGTGACAGCAGAGCCAGTCAGTGAATAAAATCACTCTGACTGGCAATTGAGCTCAGCGTACGAGAAGATAAATGGAAGGGAGGTAAGTAAACAAAGGGCTAAAGTCAAGAGGGAGCAAGACAAAAACAAACTTGTTCCATAAGGTCAGATTATTTTTCTTTAGCCATTGTGCTCTGTAGCAGAAACGTTTTCTGATGGTTTGTGTCATTGTTCACTGGCGCACAGTAAATATATTCTGTTCTTTCAGCATTGGATTGTGTTGTTAATGTGCTAACTGCCTAACTAGCATCAAGACGGTCTTCCAGTTTCCCTTTTTGATTGACTATCACAGATGACTGCCATCTGCTGGTGCGGAGAGTTATGTCCTCTCATGCAGGTGCAGAATGTATGTGCAGGTTGGCTGTTGTCTTTGTGTTGTGTTCATGTGCAATTATTGTCCAACACACAGGTGACGTGAGGTGAAGTAATAGTTCGCTTTAGATGCTGCTAGTTCTTTGACTTTGGTTTGGTGTGTCTGGGCCTTAAGACAATAGAAGCGCCATTTGTTTATCATTTCTCTACATTTATAACAGTCTGTGGTGCCAGCAACCTGTTACAAAGTGCGCTTGAGGTCAGGAGTTTTATTGACTACATGAGCCATTGAGCCAATTGCTGGCGAGTGATTGGATTTGTAACCTGAGAAAGTGAGGTTGGCCCCTTCTATCAGCACAGGCCCTCATTAGCTATTGTACTACATAACAGTGGCGTGCACAGACTTTTTGAAGGGCAGGGGCGAAAAGAAAAAAAAGGGCACATACAGCACGTTCTCGCCACTGAAGAGGGTACTACGTTCTGCGTGTTTTCGAGGGCACTTTCAACATGTTTATATGTTATACAAATGGCACATTATATAGCCTTAAAACAGACTAACTAGACAGACTAATCAAGTTAGTTTGTAGTTAGGATCAGCATCCACGAGAACTGTGTAGATTCAACGTTGGACTGTGAAGAACACACTGAGACATGAATGTATGAAAGAAATAAATCCCTGGGGGGGTCTGGAGGTCCTCCCCCAGAACATTTTCAATTAAGCTGATGTCATTTCCTGTATTCTAGTGCATTTTAACACCATATTAGCACCAAATAATCCAAAGTGGTTCTGTGAGATATAGTTCTGGCTCAATATAGATCAAAAAAGGGCCCAACATAAAAGTCATTGCAACTGTAATGTTTTTACCACCCAAGAGGGCAGTTTATCATGTTTTAACCAGCCAAGAGGGCATTTTGGCTGCCAAGGGGGCACTTTAGCGCGCGTTTTGGCTCCCAGGAGGGCACTTTAGCATGCGTTTTGGCTCCCAAGAGGGCACTTTAGCACGCGTTTTGGCTCCCAGGAGGGCACTTTAGCACGCGTTTTGCCTCCCAAGAGGGCACTTTAGCATGCGTTTTGCCTCCCAAGAGGGCACTTTAGCACGCGTTTTGCCTCCCAGGAGGGCACTTTAGCACACGTTTTGCCTCCCAGGAGGGCACTTTAGCACGCATTTTGCCTCCCAGGAGGGCACTTTAGCACACATTTTGCAATCAATAGGTCAGGGGTTTAGCTGCCATTTTGATAGCTAGGAATCGGCATATACATGCAAACAATATGGTGACAAATATAAACATTTGAAATGATGCAATGACAGTTCATGGATATCTGTGGCTTTATCAAAGTGTCACATATGATTATTGTCACATACATATACTATCATATATTAATATATACCTACAACATATTGTACCACAATAGCCATAATTAGTATTGTAATATTATTACTTAAATTAATGTTGTTGTAAGCTATTATCATTACTCTCTGTCCTGCATCTCTCTCTCTCTCTGTCTCTCTCTCTCTTTCTGTCTCATTGTGTCATACGGATTACTGTTAATTTATCATGTTGATCTGTTCTGTACGACATCTGTTGCATGTCTGTCCGTCCTGGAAGAGGGATCCCTCCTCAGTTGCTCTTCCTGAGGTTTCTACCATTTTTTTCACCCGTTAAAGGTTTTTTTGGGGGGAGTTTTTCCTTATCCGCTGTGAGGGTCCAAAGGACAGAGGGATGTCGTATGCTATAAAGCCCTGTAAGGCAAATTGTGATTTGTGATATGGGGCTTTATAGATAAAATTGATTGATTGATTGAATATCTTATTGGGTTTAGATCATGTGGACCTTTGGAAGTGTATGAAGCCTGCATGAGCAGCATTTTTGTTGGAATATAATTGATCTGTGGATTATGATAATGCTACAAAGATGAGTTATAACTGTTTTTTTTTTGTTGCTTGACAGAAGTATTTATTAAACCTGCTGTGGTGGTTTTATCTGGTCCTCACCAAACAATGGGTTGTATAAGTAAACCACACACAAAAAAAACAAGTTCAACAGTTGTTAACATATCATAATCAATTAAAACCTTATGAGGATCTGCAGACAAGCTGTCGAATAGTTAAACTATATAATGTCCACTAAACATTCATTCTATAAGCTGTGCAACCCTGTAAGCTACTGTAACAGAGTAGTAATGCTGTTAGCTTGCTTGAAATTACTCACAGATTACATTCTCTCCGTTAAACGTGCAATAATTATTGATGTAATGCGTGCACACTTAGCATGTGCCAGTGGGCTGTATCTTAGTGTTGATAGACATACAGGAGCTCAGCACTCAAGGAGACAGCGATTAAACCCTGATGTTGCTGTCTTTACTGTTAATCCATCATATCTACGGAAACACAAACTTTGTATACTCCATAATCATCATGGTCTCTTTCTGTAGCAGCTGAATTGATTCTTCTTTCCAGTATATTTGCTCCACAGGTCCTTTTTCACCACATTGTGCTGGTCAACTGGGGATAATAAGAGTCTCCTGTCAGTGGGGGCTTGAGAATTGTTTGTGTCTAGGCTGGGAGGAGGGGTCGGCCACAATCTTTCCTGCCCGCGTGAGAGACCTGGAGGCGTCCAGGTCCTGGAGAGACAGCAGATTGCAGCCAATCATCAATTTTAAACTCTCCCTGTGACAGCTTGGGTTCTCTCTGGGAACTCCGACTTCCTCCCACAATCCAAAGACATGCAGGTGTATGTATACATGTATATATACGTATATATATGTGTATGTGTATATATATATCTATCTATATATATATATATATTCTGTGGGACTTCCAGATCCAGACTGACTGATGGCTACACTTAAGTGTTTTAAAAATGTACGTCTGTTCACGGTGGATCATGACACCATCAGGCTCTAAGTTCACCCAGTGGGAACTTTGCACTTACTCTACATGGTAATGAAGTTATCTGTGACCTCTGTCAACCTCTGTTGGTGAGCAGATGGAACTGCATCAGTGTTGACAGCACTTAATCCTCTATTAGACTCAGGAACAGATTTTAAAATCTGTTTAGCTGAATGCTGTTCTACTTTCTGTATGATACTCATGCTATGAAGGTGCTTTTTATGATGTATATGAACCTCAAAATATAAAACATTTTATAACCACTGTCCGCAATAGATGATTATTACTATTATTATTCTTATCTAGTTAATGTTTTTATATTTTCTATCTACTGTTAGCTAGTTATTTATTTTATATTTGAACCTTACTGTGTGTACATTTGCTATTCTTATATTTGCTATACATAGCTTTTCTACTTTGTTATGTTAGTCCTTTATTGTTGCATGCTTTGTATCTGCTCTTGGATCTGTCCAGCTTTGTATTGCAACTGTTGCACAGTAATTTCCTCTGAAATAAATACAGTTCTGTCTTGTCTTGTCTTGTCTTATCTCAAGTTTTCCTATATTATTTAATCAATCGTTTCTTTTTCATTTGCCACTGACAACTGACAGAAACAGTCAAGACAATAAATCACTCCTAACCTAAAGGACTGTGTTATAATTCAATATGTTGCTGAACTTAATACAAACTTTATGACAAACATATTTGCATCCACTCACTTACCACTTTGATGGTACTTGTATAGTGACTTTCATTGCATGTGCTTGTTTAGTCTTGTTACCCACTCTGCTTCCAAACTCATATTCATGTTGTATTTTGGTATTAAATGATTAAGGTAAATTCTGTCTTTGCAGCACTGGTAACTTTTCATCACAGTGTCTCTTCATGTCATTCTTTTCAGCTTTGGTTTAATGAACAGAAGTGAGGCATCAGTGCCCCCTGTGACAACAAACACTGCATTCGTTCAGTTTGCCTGAGGGATGGATTATTTTTAAGTGTGTCAGAGTCACAATTTGTTCCCAGACAGATATTTTAATTTTTGGTAAATGGTTATGTGTGCAGGTTAAACAGAACAGATAGACTGTTTTATTTTAACACTATTTAAAGTTTTGGTTTTGTGGGTATATAAACCAGACTTACTTTGACAAAGGATCAGTACATGAACTGCTGGTACTGTGGCAGGTATGATGAATCATACGTTCTGTGTCCATCTTTGGGCTGTACTTTGCTACTGATTAAACTTTTATCCCCTTTGCCTTGGACGGCGACCAGTGGTTTGTGATTATGACTATGTGTTGGAAAGTATGAGTTGATCTTAATAACAGTCTTCATATCGTAAACCATGTAAATGTACATGTCTTGTCCAATCAACTTATGAAAATGACAAAAATATATAAACATGAACACCCCCCCCCCCCCCCAACACACACACACACACACACACACACACACACACACAGATCCATATCTTGATAAGTTTAGACAGTTTGCAAATGAAAAACATCCCTCTCTGACTAACTCCACGTCTGATATGGATTGTTTAAATAAATTATTTGCAGCACTGTGTTAATCATGAGACTGCCGATAGAAACTTCATGAAATAAGCATTTCCAAAGCAGACTGTTTTAAATATTAATAAGTATGAGCCAGACAGTTTAGTTTATTCATGTTGTAGATCTCCAAGAAAAAACTAAAGAACTTTGATGAAACTAAATTAAAATTCATTGAAGTTTTTTCCCTCTCTCTCAGCCATTTGAGTTTGTTGAAGAGACATTTTTTTTGCATTAAAACAGCACAGAGCACAACAGATTCACCTGCTCGTCTTAGAACCTCAGACAGTCCAGTCCTTCATTCAACAACTGTCCTCCCACAGCTAATTAAACGCTAAGCTCTGCTCCACTGTAAAACAATTTGAGACTGACTTTATGGACTCACTGCTGGAATTACTATTTTTCTTCTTCTGCACCAGCATTGCTTTTATTAGGTCATCTGACAACATCCTTCTCATGGCTCTCAGTGTAATCATGTAAAACAGGTGATTTTGTTTTCAGATTGAATGACTGCAGTAGGTGGAACAGTTTGTGTGACACAGGACAGCTCCCAAGCACTTCTTCTTTTAAAGGTACATTACAGTTTTATCCAATTACTAACCAAGGAAAAAGTGTTTACACATTTTAACAAGTGTTAACACAAGATGAGAGTTCTGCTGTGCTAAGGAGGTGATGATGATGATGATGAGGATCCCAGTTTCATTAAACACCTTAGCAGTGTTATGTTCACATCTTGTTTCTGCTGCCCCCAAGTGGCCAAATAAAATCCATTATTGCTCTACTATACCTATACTGTCAATGCATTCTCATCCCAAATCGTCAAATACTGCCGCTTTGTCAGTACATGTCAAAATACAACACGCTACGTACCCTCCCGTGTCAGTTCTGGATGTTCAGCGTCAGTGTGTCAATTTATGCTATTTACATGCATTGTGTCGTTTTTAAAGATACATTTCTGGTTTTTTTTTTTACAAGAAATGTTCAGTCTCTGCTTACATTTTTTTGCATTCTGTCTTTCTCAAAATAAATGTACAATGTAGGTAAAACACTTTATTTTGATGTTTATTTCCTACCTTTGGGCCACAAAAGCACATTGTCAAGTTAGAAAAAAAAACATCATTGACTTAAAATAAGTATGGTTGTTACTAATGTAATGTCACGTCAAATGACATTCTGTGACATACATCACTGGCATAGCTTACTACACATACTGGCATACTACATTGCTCGTAGAGTAACCACTGACTTCTGAAACTGGCAGCAGGCTCCTGGGTAAAAGTCTGACTGTTTGACCCATCCACCTCCCCTCACACCCTTTCTAAACGGACTTTCTTGCTCTCTATTCTATGATAGCTGCCGGCGGCCCAGTGCATATCATGCCGTCGTGAAGGGTGCCTCTGTGCATCAAGGTCGACTGACAAATTGCGACAGGTTTAGTAGATTGTTGCCTGCTGCATCAGCTGCTGCTGCCTGGTGCATATCATTACTAGGGGTGGCCAATACCACAAAATTTGGTTTTGATCAGATACCACTATAGCTGCTACTATGCTGTAACACTACCAGTAATGATATTTGGGAGTCTACAAAAACAGGTAACAATACATCAGCTGAAAATACATTTCTTTAACATAAACATAACATATAAAAAACACCCTTGATACCAATTCCTGAGATTTGTTCTGTTTTTTTGTTTGTTTTTTGACTAGAATATATGCTGAGAAGGACATTTTACAGTTTAAAAAATTGTCATCGCTGTCCGGTGGGGTAACTCTGTAATGCTGACACTGTTATTAATTTACCTTAAACCTAGTATGGTATTTTTGCACTGCAATTTCTTGTTACTTAACCGATATACACACTGATACGATATATTTGCTATAGGTACTGTAAGATAGACCGATACATTATCCTGAGCAATTTACCGATGTAGCTCTATTACCAGCATATCCTCTTTTGGTGTTTATGCCCACTTCTTGGTTTTATCTCAAACCTCTGACACTTTGCTGCAGCCCACAGCAAAATGATTTGGGTCTGAGACTCCAGAGATGTAAACAAAACCTACACTGAAAGGACGTCAGACCAATTAACTCTGAAAATCGTAACATCATGACAGAGTGAGTGTTCTCTGCATCATTTCTCACTCACCATGAACTGAAGTGCGAAGGTACTGAAGCTGTGAACATGTGCTCACATGGGCACCACCTTTACCTTGATGTCAAAACACTGAGTGTGGCCACCTGACAACTATACATTGACCGAAATATAAAAAATGCAGTCGCTGCTTCATTCCTAATGTGAAGATTGAAAATGATCCTGTGTGTTTTTACAGCCTTTCAACTGCAAATAGTCTATGCCTCTCGGGCATGCAGGGAGCCTGCCGTCAGCGCCGCCAATAAGAACTAATGAATTAACATGAGGGTCAATCCAAGCTCAGCTGGCTCAGTCCAAAATAGTATTACAACACTAAATTATGCTCCACTGTTCAATTATGAACCAGTAAATTGTTTCAGACAATGAATTGTAAATGCATTCATTAGATTTGATAATGAATAGGGGCCAACTTAAAAAAAACTAAACCCATGCTAATTAATTCACTAATTTGCACTTTTATGTCAGTGTGTGTTGGTTCTGGCCTGGCTGCAACACACCTCCACTGAGTTGAGAGTTGAGGCCACAGTTACAGCCAATTTTATTTGATATATATCTCCTAAATGCAATATCTCACAGCTGGGCATCAGTGCTGCACATCCACCTAAAGTCTTTTTTGTAGAATATGAAAACATTTTAAATTCCAATATACTGACAATCTTGACTGAACTTGTTTGTGGCAGAGCTGCTTGAATCCCTGAAGCACCATCTGCTGTCACTGCAGGTTTACCTCGAGCCTGCAGCACATGCATGGGTGGCAGCAGAGCAGGATGGGGGCACCATCAAGGAACCCCAGGATGGGTCAGCAGGGAGAGTCCAGCAGGCTCAACCAGGTTATTGATTTTTTTTAGTTATTGATATGAAGTTTGGGCTAAAACTTTGTGTTGTTACAACCGTGGTTTCCATAATGTTTTGTCTACTTATTATGTATTGATTATTATTTCTATTTTTTATTTTTTCTAGGTTGGTTGTTATTCTGTATTTTTACTAATCTGTCAAGCTTTGGGTTGCCCCAAGGTCTATATAGGAGGGAGCTGGCCCATTGTGGGATACTATGCCCTCTAATATCAGATGTAACGTAGTTCGTACATAGTGGGCAGGGGCGGACTGACCATCTGGAGGTTCTGGAGAATCACAGAACGGCCGGTACTCCAGGACGGCCAGCGGCCGCCACGCAGTCATCACCGTTTTTTGTTTTTGTTTTTGTTTTTTTCTTTTTCTCCCTGATAATCTACTGTTCCACGTCCAGTCCGCTAGGTGGCAGCCTTTAAATTGGATGCCGGCCGGCCACCAATCAAATTGAAGAAGAAGGAAGCGCATACCGTATGCACACCGGTTGTTGTGGGCTGGGCCGAGTCAAAGTCCAGGGCTGTTTCTTAGTCCCAGTCCGCCCCTGATAGTGGGGAAGGGCTCCACTCATTTTCGAGCTGGCCTGGACACACAAATGATGACAATCTGTTTAACAGTCTAACTTCACAATTCAGTACTACACAGCTCCAAGTCTTTCCACGTTTTTAACAAGTTTTTTCTAACACGTATAATGTGTTTAGAAAGAAATCACTGATTTTGCTTAACCTGTAGATTTCAAATTACATCAGTTAATAGACATTTAAACTTTTAAAATTCAAGAAAATTTCTCTGGCATTTCTACTTTTTTGCTGTATCGAAAACATACCATGACACCACTGTATCGTATCACGCCGAATTGAGAATTTAGTGAACCGTTACACCCCTGCTATTGATTATAATGTGGTGAAACACACAGAGGCAGAGGAACTGAATTTCTGGAGTCCTTAACATCACCATGTTAGAATAAGGCAGGAAACCATAGCAACACCAGGTGGCATAAACATTATTCTTAAGGCATTTCTCTTAGTACACATTACCAAAATGTTAGCAAAAATCTACTATTATGTACAACACGAAAACAACATCTCATTGATGGATTGGTTTTTAGGGACAAAAGGAAGGAAAAAGGACTGATGCAGAAAAACAGGCACATCATAATATTTTTCCCATAAAATATTGATGTTAGCATAGCTTTAATATTACATATGTTTTAAAGGGTGAGAATTAAATCAACACATATTTCACGTGTGAACATGACTTCATGTGAACTTAAATGAGCCTTGGATGATAGTCACAAATGCTGACTGACTGTATTCCTGTTCACTCAGAACCTCAGTGGGAATCTGAACCTGGAGTTTCAGTGAGTCACCCAGAGAAAACCCAGTTCCCTTTCACTCACACTGTCAATGACGTGAGAAAAAAACATGTAGGAGCAGATGAGGGGGGCAGAGAGGTGGATGACTCATTCATGTTCTCCCCTGTTGGCCACACACATGGCAGGCACACTGATTTGAGGCATGTGAGCGGCTGATGAGAGGCAATATCTTGATATTGTGATGACAGTGTTTGAAGGACAACACAGTGACAGGCCGCTTGCTTGCATCAGGTGTTGGTGGGTGGCTGCTGAACAGATGATGTCAGAGGGAACAATGCCTGCTCAGGCCGTATGGAACGTGGCGTTGGCTGGACCAGAAAGGTCATTAATGTTAGTCATGATTATTCACAGTTAGAGCCCACACATGGAAATATCAGCTACTGACTCATGTTAGTTTCATGCTGGCTACAAGTCAGCATAAGGGATGGACATACGCATGAGTCCTGGACACTTAGTAAAGTTATACACTAAAAGGTGAAAGCACAAGATTTAAATATTGTTGCTTTAAATAGATTAGGTTGCAGTGAAGCAGATTTATTAGAAATAAATACTATTTTTGCTCATTGAAAGACCACACTAGGGTTTTTGTAACTTGTAATTTATCAGTGAATGGCATGTGTTCAGCAAATGCAATGTGATACTGCAGGTGCAAGAGGGGGTTTTCCTGGTTGGTGGTGGGTTTAAAGATCCAGAGTGTAGGATTTAGAGGGATATATTAGCAAAGATGGAATATAACATAAGTTTGTTTTCTTTAGTGTATAATCACCTGAAAATAAGAATCATTGTGTTTTCATCACCTTAGAATGAACCGTGCCATATTATACCGCCAAACCAAACACTGGCTCTTTGATCCATTCACTTTCTTTTCCATTGGCCACCGTAGTTAGCGCCCCTTCGTGATGAGCAGAGTTGTTATCTTTGAACATTGAACTGCTTTATTCAGTGTTTTACCAGTTTAAATCACCAGGTCTTTTTGTTTTGAAGAGAAGAGACCCACAGATAATTCAGCTCCCAGTAAAAACCTCTTGACCAATCAAATACGAAGGAATCCTGATCAGGAGAAGTTTAAGCTGGCTGCAACTGCAAGTCCTCACAGCTAGATACCATGTGACGTTGTTAAACCCATGAATAACGATTAGGTAATGTTAGCCATGTGATGACGTTAAACCTAGTAATGATCATTAGGTAACATTAGCTGTGTGATGTCGTTAAACCCTTTAATAATCATTAAGAAATGTTAGCCATGTGATGATGTTGAACCTGGTAATAACAGTTAGGCAACGTTAGCCATGTGGTGATATTAAACTGATTAATAACTGTTAGGTAACATTTGCCCCATGGTGATGTTAAACCCGTTAATAACCGTTGGGTAACATTAGCTGTGTGATGACGTTAAACCCAGTAATAACAGCTAGGTAACGTTAGCCGTGTGATGACATTAAACACAATAATAACAGTTAGGTGATGTTAGCCTTGTGATAACGTTAAACACGTAAATAACCATTAGGTAACAACTACATTTCAGTGAGGTGAGAGGGACTACAGCAGATTTATCATGATTATGGTAATAATCCAGACATAATATTGAGGGAACTACTTTCCCAGTTTAAGTTTCTGTCTGTCTGTTAGCCTCAGTTAAGGTAGTTAATGAGAGCAGATATCCAACTGACCTACTGTAACTAGTGTTACAGTTATTTTACATAATTTCACTATGACACTGTTCTGTGAAACCAAAGCATTTAGCCTTTGTAGTTATAATGTCAATATGTTATAGCACCATCCACCATGTGGAGCACTTTAAAATACACATACAGTAGTATGAATATAAGTCACCCACAGTATCTCTCAATTTAAAGTTTATTGTAAGGTGAAAGTTTTAGAGAACATACTACTGTAAAATGAAAAGAGTTAAGAGAACTCTTTACCCTGCATCATAATCCACCACTTGCCCACAGTGTTTATCACTCATGCTTTCCTCTCACCTACTCAGCAAGGTACCAGGATTACACTGAATGAGCAGCTTCCTTACGCAGGTTCAAGATGTAATAGCAGGCCTGAATGGATGGGAGGTGTACAGTCATAGTAGTGAGTCACAGTGCTGGGTGGTAGTGGGTCAGGTTGACGTATTTCTCCCACCCAACTTGCTACTCATCAGTGTCCTTCAAGATTCAATCCAGCTGAGATCATTTGTATGTGGGGGGGGAGCAAAGGTAGTCGATAAATCAATGTTTTCTCTAATTTGCAAATGTTTTTATTCTATTTATGGCTACTGCCCTTATAATCACTTTACTATGAAATTAGATCCCTTAGTTACATCAACATCCCAACCTGCGTCCTTACCAGGGCCGATGCAACTGGACAGGCAAACTAGGCAATTGCCGAGGGCCCCGAGCTGAAAGGGGGCCCCCAGAGATGGCTGATATTGGGATATCAATGACAATACGATGGAACCCCTATAGACACTGCAACAACGACAACACGTTGGAATCCCCCCTAATGGGGCCCCCTACTAGCTGCTGCTCGTGAGTGGCTAAGTAGGGTGACCAGACGTCCCGCACTGTGTGGGACTGCACAGCATTTCTGTCTCTTTTCACGCGTCACGCAAATTGAGACCATGTCCCGCATGATTGGTTGCCACCCGCGCTAGCATTGTTGGAGTACCGTAATACTACGGTACCTCACAGTACCACTACTGTGGGATAAGTTCAAAGTCCAATCACAAGAGGGTGAGTGTCCATGCGCCATCCAATAACGGCGCGTGCTGGCCACCAGTAATATGCTGCTGCAGTGGTTTGTATCCAGTGTCATTTCAGGTTTGAGTATTGAGTATCTTTAAGCAGTGTTATTTCTTTTTACTTGTAGGTTAGATTTGTTTATATATGCTACAGTGATTTGTTTTCCACAGAGCTCTTTGCGACTAAAAATAGTTTTGCGCAAGCAAAACAAATCATTCAGGAGCACGCTGTGCGAGTACAGATTTCAACCAGCAGCAGAAACGAAAGGCGAATCCTGCCGGTTGTGGGTTGAACGGGGGTCACAGACGCCATATTCCTGTCAAATACGGCGCAAGATAAGGGCTTACTGGCGACAGAGAAGTCCGGCTCCAGGTCCAATAATTTCCTCTTTGTTGATTTCATGACTGCCCAGAAATACCTGAACAGCAGAGCCACATCAGTATGTGATGTGTCAGAGGAGAAACGAGCCATTCTGTAACAGGTATGGTTTGGACCCAAAAGCAGTACAACAGAGAACAGGAACAGTTGGTAATGACTTTTATTGTCACCACAGCAAACAGGGAGCGGAGCAGAATGAGTCAATTCAGTGCACAGTTTGTCCTTCGGGCAGAGTGCCCTCACACAGTCTCTGAGGCTCAAATGTGGGGGAGGGATGAGGCCGAATCCAGCCGTGGAACCGAGGGGAAGCACCAGAGCCCCCGGAACCGAACAGTTCAGTTTTCTCACAGCGTGACGTGAAGGGAAAGAGCTTACTTCAGCCGCTGATGACGGAGCGAGGAGTCCGTAGCCTGAGGAACCAGCCGATCGTGCAGAGGTGCCGATGAGGAGAGAGCAGAGGAGCAGTTGGAGACAGGCGAGGGGGTCGAAGCCAGGTGAGCAGTCCGCGGAGGCAGAACACATGGTCAGAGACGGAAGGCAGGTGAGTTTACCAGAAGGCAGGCGAGGAGAGCAGGTCGGGGACAGGCAGAGTCGGCAACGGGTGATCAGGCAGGAGAAGACCACTGGAAAGTCTCGCATAATGCTGAAGAACAATCTGGCAACTGGTGAGTGTGGGACTGAGGCTTTTATGCTGGCTTGATTGCTGGGGATGAGCTGCAGGTGTGGCTGATCAGGAGAGTGAGAGCAGGTGTGGCTGATCAGGAGAGTGAGAGCAGGTGTGGCTGATCAGGAGAGTGAAGCAAAAGGAGGGAGACTGGAAAATCACTGCAGCAGAGTAACAGGAGGGAAATGGGAGACAGAGACTGTGACAGAACCCCCCCCTCAAGGGACGGCCCCTGACGTCCCAAACACAGTTCTAGTGGAGCCGGGTGGGTGGAGGGGGCCTGGAGGAAGGCTAAAACTCTTCTGAAGCTTCCATCTCCGCCTCCTCGTCCTCGGAGCGTGAATCATCCTCCTCCGAGAATGACCCCTCGTCTTCCTCTTCCGCACCAGATGCCTTGGATGCAGGAGAGGACTGGGGGTCAGTGTTGGCGCCCCCTCCCGCAGAAGTGACATTGGAAGGCTGGTCAGGGTGTTGGCGATGGAACTCCTGAATGAGCCGTGCATCCAGGATCTGGTGAGCCGGGATCCATGACCTCTCCTCCGGACCATATCCCTCCCAGTCAACGAGGTATTGAAGGCCCCTTCCACGATGACGAGAGCGCAGCAGGCAGTGAACCGTGAAGGCAGGCGCCCTGTCAATGATTCGGGGAGGTGGTGGTGGCTGGGAGGCAGGCAGCAATGGACTCTCCCGAAATGGCTTGACCTTCGAGACGTGGAAAGTAGCCAGCTTCTTAGATTCCACGACGGCGGCTGGCGGCTGTCGAGTACCGGTCTGCGGCTTGAAGGAGCGCGGACCTGGCCTGAGTCCAGGTCTGGCGGCAGCGATGGATGAAGGCATCCACAGACGGGCAGGAGGCCTCCTTCTCCTGGGCAGGAAACAGGAGAGGCTGGAAGCCGTAGGCACACTGAAAGGGGGAGAGCCCTGTGGCGGAGCTGGTAAGGGTATTGTGGGCATATTCTACCCCCAACAGCTGCTTGGACCAGGTCGAGGGGTGCTTGGAGGCCATGCAGCGGAGCGCCGTCTCCATCTCCTGGTTCAGCCTCTCGGACTGGCCGTTAGACTGGGGATGGAACCCAGAGGACAGGCTGGTGGAGGCTCCAATAAGGTGGCAGAACTCGAAAAATACCGAGGTGAACTGGGGGCCTCGATCCGACACCACATCTGACGGGAGGCCATGGAGCCAGAACATGTGCTGTAAGACCAATTCTGCCGTCTCTTTGGCTGACGGGAGCTTGGGGAGGGGCATGAAGTGAGCCATCTTACTGAACCGGTCCACCACTGTCAAGATGGCGGTGTAAACCCCTGACAGTGGCAGCCCGGTAACAAAGTCCAATGAGATGTAAGACCAGGGTCAATGAGGCACAGGCAGAGGTTGCAGGTAACCGGCAGGGGCCCGTCGGGGAGCCTTATTGTGGTTGCAGACCGGGCAGGCATTAACGAAGTCCCTGGTGTCTTCCTCCAGCGTGGCCCACCAGAACCGTCGTTGCAGGACCTCCTTAGTTCGCTGAATCCCAGGGTGGCAGGTGAGCCGGGAACCATGGGCCCACTGCAGGATGTCCGACCTCAAGTCCTGAGGGACAAACAGCCAGTCTTGCGGACAAGACCTGGGCCCCGGCTGGTCCTCCAAGGCAGCCTTCACCCGCTCCTCCACCTCCCAGGTAAGTGCGGCCATCAGGCGGGAAGCAGGAAGGATAGTGTCCGGTCTAGAGGTGTTCTCCTCTCCAACCATGAACTGGCGTGACAGGGTGTCCGGTTTGATGTTGCGGGAGCCTGGCCGGTAGGAGAGGGAGAAATTGAACCTGGCGAAGAACAGTGCCCACCTGGCCTGACGAGAGTTCAGTCTCTTAGCTGAGCGGATATATTCCAGGTTCTTATGATCTGTCCATACGAGGAAGGGGGACTTGGTTCCTTCCAACCAGTGGCGCCACTCCTCCAATGCCAGCTTCACCGCCAACAGTTCTCGGTTGCCAATGTCGTAGTTCCTCTCTGCCGGGGACAGACGCCTGGAGAAGAAGGCGCAGGGGTGCAGTTTCTGGTCCTCTGCAGAGCGTTGGGAGAGGATGGCCCCCACCCCCACATCGGAAGCGTCCACCTCCACTACGAACTGTCTATCGGGGTCGGGGACCAGGAGAATGGGAGCCGAGCTGAACCGACCCTTCAGGTGCTGAAACGCCTCCGCGGCGGCCTGGGTCCACCGAAAAGGCACCTTGGAGGAGGTGAGAGCGGTGAATGGTGCGGCCACAGTGCTGTATCCCCGGATGAACCTTCGGTAGAAGTTGGCGAACCCCAGGAACCGTTGCAACTGCTTACGAGAATCGGGAACGGGCCAGGAGGTGACGGCGGGGTCCATCTCCATACAGTTCTGGCCGATGATGTACCCCAGGAAGGAGACGGAGGAGACGTGGAACTCACACTTCTCTGCTTTAACAAACAGGGAGTTCTCTAGCAGGCGTTGCAAGACAGTCTGGACATGGTGTATGTGTTCCTGCTTTGACCGGGAGAAGATCAGAATGTCGTCTAGGTAGACGAACACATACTTATTGAGCATGTCCCTTAAAACGTCATTGACGAGGGCCTGGAAAACGGCCGGGGCGTTGGTGATGGGGTGTTCCACTCGTCGCCCTCACGAATCCGAACCAGATGATAGGCGTTGCGGAGGTCCAGCTTGGTGTAGATGGTGGCCCCTTGGAGCAGCTCGAAAGCTGAGGCGATGGGGGGGAGAGGATAACGGTTCTTAACCGTGATGTCGTTCAGACCTCTGTGGTCGATGCAAGGTCTCAGGGAGCCGTCCTTCTTGTCGACGAAGAAAAACCCCGCACCGGCAGGAGATGAGGAAGGACGGATGATCCCGGCGTCGCTGATGTAAGCCTCCATGGCCTCCCTTTCAGGTGCAGAAAGGGAGTAGAGGCGACCCTTGGGAGGTGTGGTGCCGGGCAGGAGATCAATGGTGCAGTCATAGGGCCGATGGGGGGGTTATTATCACGCTAATGTATGTTCAAGTGTCCATTTCCCCCGATAAGTTGGTTTTAATTCGTTATTTGATTCTATAAACATAGTCTGACCATCTTGAGCTTTTATTTTGGTACTTCCGGTGACCGGCAGTGTGAATTTGCATATTAGCTAAATATTTAGTTTCACCCAGAACATTTAGATTTAACATTTAACATTTAGATTTAGATTAAGCATTTAGATTTAGCATTTAGATTTAACATTTAGATTTAGATTTAATATATAACATTTAGGTAGCACATTTAATATTTAGATTTAACTATTTAATATATTTCTAAGTTAACAAATATTGCTGTAAATGTGGTAAAAGGTGACGTTAAAAAATTCACAACACTTTTTTAAACATTGTTTGAAGGTAAATGTGGCAAAATGTTGATGTTATTTTCAGCGTGAGCCACTTTACAAATGGCACCCCATATCTCTCTACGTCAGGGAAGGCGAGCAGATATCTCCGTGTCCATTCACTCTCCAGCGCATTTGTGTCAGCCTTGCGTTCAACCTGTGTGCAACGTCCGTTTCCCCCTTTTATCAGCTCGGCCTCTCCACAGGAGAGCCTTAATTACCAGACTCCATTCACCTGTGAATAGAAGCACAACAAGGGAAAAACACACCCATCCCCGCATAATTGGCAGCCAAGTCCCAGTTCAGTGCTCCCTCCCCAAAGTGGACAAGTCACAATGCACCTCTCAATATGTCCATTCAATATACCCCCCCCCCCCCAGAGCCATGTCCAATCCAAGGAAAGCCCCACCTTGGATTAGGAGTAAATCTGAGGTACCCGCACATCAGAAGAATCCTTGAGCAGACTGGGACCTGGGACATTTAGAAGCCAGGTCGACACCTTGAGCTTTTTGTCACGCTCCACAGGCCATTTCTAAACAGTTTTGCATGGTGCATTATCCTGCTGGGGGGCCACTGCCATTGGGGAGTACTGTTGCCATGAGGAGGGGTATTTGGTCTACAACGGTGTTTGAGTGGGTGGAACATGTCAGGTGATATCCACATGAATGCCAGAACCAAAGGTTTCCCAGCAGAACAATGCATTGGAACAAAATAATCAAAGTTATTCACTTCACCTGTCAGTGGTTTTAATGTTTTGGCTGATCTGTGTATTCTACCGCATTTCAGTTAAACATACATTTTTTAATTCAGCATACTCAAATATGTTAAAATTCAGTAGTATAAATGGATTACTAATAAATAAATAGGAAAAAGTTAAAACATTAGCTGTAAATGAACATCATGAACAACTGTAGCTAGACATCCAATAAATAGAAGTACATTACAGAAAACTTGAAATCATGGTCTATATTCAATCCATGGGGTGACAGGGCACTCAGACAGTGGATCCAGTGTTCTCTCCTGGACAGTAACACATCCAAATGACCTCCTCTTGTGGGTCCTCTCTACATCTTAGAGAGGAAATAGGGTGATTAAATTCAACAAACTGTGCTGCTACTGGATAATTCATGTTTTTGCATCTAATAGTACTCTCTACGTTCAACGATGTGGGTTGTCAGTGCTCAACATTAACATTAACTGACGGCCAACTGTTGGCTTTGTGTGTCAGGGCCTTTAAGCTCCTCCACACCCATCGTACACTTCCACTGTTTTAATTTATTATTTTTTTTATCCTGCTCTGTAGCACTTTGAGATTGCTAAAATGTAAAGTGCAATACAAATAAAATGTGCTATTATTATTATTATTATTATTATTATTACAGGTATTTTCACTCATTTTGCCTGATTTGACTTTTTCTTACTGAGTGGATGTGTACAGACTGGGTGTGATTAATATCTCTGTCACTTTCCTAGCACGACTATCATTCTTATTGGTATGTAGGCTTGGGTGATGTCACATAAACACCAACACTGCACAATTGCACCATGAACAAATTGAATCAGCAGCTATAGCTGCAAACACCTGTGTGGGCATGTACAGCCTTTTTTAGTTTATAATCATTTATTTTGTATGTAAAATCAAAGTCAAGTAACAATAGCTGTAATTCAAACTGCAAAAGAGTAAAAGGGTACAAGGGTGCATGAAAACATACAATATTTCACTCTCAAATGTAGTGAAATAAATATATGGGTACTGGGTTACTTTCCACCACCGTTTCATCCATATCTCTCTTTTGTAAATGATAGCAAAAACACGGGTGACAAGGCAGCCCTCAACAGCACCAGACTGACAGAGTCTCACAGCTATAATCTGCTTTAAAATAGTAGAGGCCCCACTGAGAAATTTCCCCTGCAGATGAGACTTAAATTCTGATCTCCCAGCATGCAGTCTGGAAATACTGGCTTACACCTAAAAAAAACACAATCCAGTGTTTGGGAAGATTATTTAGCAATTAACCAGCAGTTGCTATCTGGCTTCAGTGTATGCTGCACCCTGTGCTCAAGCTGCTGTGTTTTGAAAGCATATTCAGCTGATATGTTTACAGGCTTTATCTAATACATCTATGAGCAAATTATTTTTATTGTGAAATGGACCATTATGCTCATTAGTGCATTACAGAGTCACTGGCTAATACACTTATCCCAATAATTTTCCTGTAATTACAGTACTTTTAAAAAGTATCAGCCCCATGGGAATTTTAATTTAGTCTGTTTTACAACATCGAATTAAAGGAGATTTGCTGTGGCTTTTTTGAAACCAATTAAGAGAAAAATATTCTATAATGTCAGATTGAAAACAAATCTCTACAAAGTGATCTAAATCAATTGCACATATGAAATCCACAGTGTATTCACCCCCTTAACTAGGACATAGCAAAGGGTTTTTAGAAGTCACTTAATTAGTTAAATGGAGATCATTGTGGGTAGCAAAGGAGTTTATATTGTAGTTTAAATATGACAGTAGGAAGGTCCAACTTTATACAGAATGACCAAATCCATTCAGACATGATTGCTTATCGTTGGTATCCATTTGTTTGGATAAGGATTTATACATTGTTGAATTTTAGTTTCTAAATTCGACCAAGCCAATTTAAGCATCTGGATGTTTTGACTGGAATTGAATTTTTGGATTTAAATGGAGCTTATTGAATTTGAGCAATTTGCATACAGTATTTTTAACTGGGTACTTGTATGTAGGCGGCAGCAGCTCAGTCCATAGGGACGGAAGGTCGCCAGCTCAAGTCCCCGGCCCGACCAAATATGGAGAGGTGCCAGTTCTCCTCTTGCTCACCTCCTCAGTAGCCATGTTTCCATCAGCCTGTTTAGATGTGCATCTAGAAGTATCGCATCGGAAAATTATGATGGAAACGCCAAAATTCGAATTAAAATACCTTGATTCGCACAAACTAAAATACGCTTTAGCCAGGTTTTGGTTGATTCGAAAAAATGTTGATTCGCAAGACGGGGGATGGAAACATTTATGTTCAAATTAAGTCTGACATAGCGCACTTCTCTCTATGGTGATATCCACACTCCGGGTTGGACAGGCGGTAATGCATTTACAAGCTGGTTGCCAACCGCCAGAAAACGTAGAAGAAGAAGAATGCAAGACTTGTTTTGTTTCTGGTTCTGCGGAAAACTTGCGCGAGTTCGTAGTTTCCACCAAAGTCCGTACATGGAAACACACAGGATTCGTTATTTCTTTTAATGCGCATTTCCCAATGATTCGAATCACTTTTGGATGGAAACATAGCTAGTGTCTTGCAAGGCACCAAACCCCCAGCCCCCAACTGCTTGAGGTGCCTGTCCATGGGCAGTATGCATAGGTCCTGTTTGTGAATGTGTGTATATGACAACAGGGTGAACAAAATGACTTTACCCTCTGGGATGTTCTTCTTCTGCTATTTTCTGATCCTGGAAAAAAAAAAACTGCATAAATTAAGCCCTTCAAAGTAATAGATTTCAGTGCTATAGGGTCAGTGGTATTAATTTAATGCTGAGTATTAAGCCACCATAGAATTTCACAATAAATTGCTTATAAGTTCCATTAGCTGTACAATTCTAATCTTTATGGCCATTATTTGCTTCCACAGTCAGTATCACGGCCCATCTACACCATGAAAACAGAGGAAAGCTGTATGCAACTGTGCGAAAAGGTGACTGAAAAGCTAAGATAGGGCATGAACATTTCCAAGTCCTTGGGCACCCTTTGGAGTCCACTTAACCCTTGTGCCTCACTCGAACATTTAGGGCTTTTTCATTTTTCAATCATTTTGGTTGAGTTAATGCATGTGGCAAACAGTTTGGCAAGGATTTGAGTTGGGTTTTTTTAATTTTGGAAGTTCAACCTGAGCTCCTATAGAGACAGAGCACAATGCGTCATATTCTGAAAGCCACATCCCCAAAGGGGAAACAAGGCCCCCTTTCCCCTCACACTTTCCTCCTCCGTTTCCAGCCTGTTGAGTTTCCCCCCCAAATGTATTTTTTAGAGTAACAGTTAACTGTATTTATGTATGTTAAACTAAAGCATTGACAGTATGAATGCAACTTCTGTTATAATTGTGCCCAGCGCTCCACAATTCAAGCATTCCATTCCAACGGTCCGCTCTAGCACTTCTATCAGTCTACCAGCATATAGAGGCATGTCTCAAAACAACAACGTGTGCCGGTAGTAGGAGCAGGCTGATGGCTGCCAAAATGTTCATCTTCTTAAAAAAGAATCTCCACATCATGTTTTTTTCCAAGACGAGCAAGGTAAGGAGAAGGAACACTGAGATAGACTGGCAATATTAAGCTTATCAATATAAATATACCGTTGCCTCTCTGGTAGGCATAGCGTGCTAAAATAATCCTTTGCCATCTTATTATTAGCTAATTATTAGCTAGCTATAGCTAATATAAGATGTGCATTCATGCTGAAGTAAATCTACATTATGAAGCAACCCTTACTTGCACTGAATTGGAAATATTTTAGAAAAAACACTGAATTATAAGGCGAGAACAGTGCGCTATTGTAGACTTAACATGTATGGTTATAATAGGTTGTGATCTAAAGTGGGCTGGTCTGAGGCATGAAACTCCAGGGCTGAAAATGAGTCCAACTCCGGCCCTGCCACGGCCAGCAGTCCCCACACCGGAGCCTCTCTCCTCTGCTGCTGCACAGGAGCTCTTAAGCACCTCCTCCATGCCAGGTGCGCTGCACCTCGTTAACTAATGCAGCACACCTGGGCAGTTCTACAAGTGAGGGAAAAGGAACAGCAGCACAGACCACATACACAGCCGTAACAATATGAAACAAACTGACGATTCCTCAGCAGAAGTAGAATCATCTCTCACTCATCACGTCCTCCTGTTCAGGCAGTCTTGCCTGTTATAAGTCAGTATTATCAACGTGCAACTTCATTTTTCGTTTCATTCTCCAGTCTCAATCACAGTGACGTGTACGGATTCAAGATATGGGCTCAAACTACATGTAACGTGATCTGTTCTTCGGGACACTTTGCATACCTACACCCAGATGGCCACGCACAGTCCCTGGCTCTCTGGCCAAGCTTTATGCACACCTCGCTTCAGTCCTCGGATATGCCTCAGCCTCTGCCTTGTCAGCGTCCTCATCACCGCAGGCCTCCACACACAGCCAGCCTCCACCCCGAACCAGTGCTTCATTCTGCCTTCAGCCTCTCAACAGCCCCAGTACACCCAGATCCGTCACGGCAAGAGAGCTGGTGGTTCAAGCCATCCGGTTAAGAGCTGTTTAAGTTAAGTCTGTCACATATGATCTGTCTTCTAATCCATTCAATGCTGCAGACAAATTTTATCACTGTATCATTAATGTGAAGTGATATATTTCATTCTTCTGTCGCCCCTTGTTTCAATGGGAAATCAATTACCATAATACTGTAATAGCGGCGGGACTTGATTTTCATTTCATTGGGTTTCATTAAAGTAAACATATTAAGCAGGCACATTATTCCCTCTGTCGGTGAAGATTCTCAGTCATCCAGGTTATGGTAATCGTAAGTGCTATATCGTAGGCAACTGGACCTGGTTGCATTTCTTTAGGACATTTCACCTCTCATCCAAGAAGCTTCTTCAGTTCTAAATGACTGGTATGAAGTTGCAGGCTATAAACCCTGTGTGGGTGGGAACCCTTGCAGAGTCGTAGGGATCACGTGAGCTCTTAGTTTCAGAGTCGTTAAAGGTCACAATGTGAGTCGTTGACCCACCTGGCCACCATGTGAGTCGTGAGGGTCAGGTGGGACCAGTGGTGAATGGGTGTGAAGTCGTCTGGGGAGGGATCCCTGCATTGTAGGTGGGGGATAAGTAGTGTTGTAAGCCACCCCCTCTGTTTAACGATGGCCATTCCAGCTTGATGTAAATTGCTTCTTTTACTCCTCTTTCAAACCATCTTTCCTCCTTGGCCAAGATGTGCACATTGCTTTCCGCAAAGGAGTGTCCCTTCTCCTGTAGATGTAAGTGGACAGCCGAGTCTTGACCCAAGGAGCTGGCTCTCCTGTGCTGTGCCATGCACTTGTGGAGTGGTTGTTTTGTCTCCCCAGTGTATAAATCTGTGCATTCCTGGGTACAGTGAACTGTATCCCCATTCCAGTTAAACTCTGCAGGCTACGTGCAGCTTGATCCTGGATGTGAGGATGAAATGCCAATTTCAGCCTGCAGTGTTTCCTCCAGGATGGAGTTGTAGCAGAGGAGGTGAAGCAAAAAAATTCACACAAGCGAAACTTTTTTAAGCGCTTGCAAAGCACAGCCTGCTGGGATGTTTCTATCTACTGGCACCAGAAGGGCTCTTTAGGACTAAGTACATACAGTACATTTGTGCACAGTAATGAGCAGGTGAAATTTCTGTCTAGCTTACATATGAAGTGTCTCAAGATTTAGGAAAATACAATTTTATTGAAAATAATAAAAGTAAAAAGTCACTTAAGTGCTGGATGTTGTTATTTACGTGACAACACCTGAACGCAATACATGCTCCGAGTGCATACAGTGCCGTGCTGCGCTGCTGTGCTGCGCTGCTGTTTGTCTGTACGTAACAGCAGCCTGTTGATGGTTATTTACACACTGTCCATAACAATAATAATAATAATGATAACTGTCAGGTAACAAACTGCACCGGGCTCGGGTCAGGTGTGTGTGCGCACGTGTCTGTGTGTGCGCAGAGAGCATAGGAGAATTGTTAACGCGTGACCATGTAGAGACAGAAATGACACGATGACATAACACAATAAATAGTATATTGTTATGTTAATATAAGAAGTATCCGTCGCACAAATTAATATAACTTTAGTTTATAAAGAGATAAGACTGAGCCCCCTCCTCTCCTCTTATATGCTTTACTCACAGCACAAGTGTATGAATTGACCTGGATATAACACCAAATAATAAAACGGCAGTTTCTAAAGAGCTAAGACGGAGAAAAATGAAAAATAAAAATCAGCAGCGGTGATCATATTTCATCAGCAGCGGTGCACAGCTGCTAGTTGCATATAGGGGAAACACTGAGCCTGTGATCTCTCACTGACTGACTGACAGCCTCATCAGAGTGACATTTTACAATTCTTCATATTCAAAACTAACAAATTCGTTAGTTTTCCATGAAGCTGCTCAGGTATCAGCGGTAAGGCGCACAATAAGTACACTTTCGCAAAGACATGTTAGAGTTTTGTTGTGACAAAGTTACAAGCATTTGAAAATGGCAGGGGGGTAAAAATGACACCTTTCTGTGTAGAGCTCATAATCAACCTGGGAAGCCACCAGGTAGGGGGTGGCGGCAGTGCTTGCTGCTCCACCGCTGGAGATTCTTGCTCAGATGGCACAGCATTCTCTGGCCACACATTCAAGGGACATGGTCTGAGGTTATTGCGATGGACAGTACGTGTGGGTGTCTCCTTACCCTCTGGTCACAGTTCATAAACTGCGTGGCCCTCCCATAGCTGCGCCACCACCTCAGCTCTGGGGTCCACCTTGGGGTCAGCTTCCCTCCGGCTCTCCTGCAGAAGTTACGAATCAGGACATGCTCACCTGGAAGCAGGGGTGCCATCTTGGCCTGTCGATTTTAACGGGCTTGATTGCGTTCTTGTCGTCGTTGGGTGTGTTTCCTCAGCGTCTCATATGCATGGTTCAGGGCTTTTTGATGCTGTCCCACCCAGCCTTGCAGGGTGTGGGGCCTTACTGTGGGATTCAGGCCGGGTACCCAGTCGATAGGGAGCCTGGCGTGCCTCCCGAAAACGACATAGTGTGGAGTCATCTTTCTTGTACTGTGGATGGTGTTGTTGTAGGCTTGGAGAAGAGCTGGCAGCCGGCTTGGCCACTGTGTTTGTTCGGTCTCTGTCAGGGAACTCAGCAGCCTCAACAGGGTCTGGTTAAACCTTTCACAAGCACCATTCCCTTGTGGATGGTATGCAGTGGTGCGGCTCTTTTGACATCCATACAGCTGACACAGCTCATGCATTAGTGAAGATTCAAAGGCAGTCCCTCTGTCCATCAAGATGTGTTCAGGGCAGCCAAAAGTCTGGATAAGACTGTTGTACAGGGCTCGGGCTGTGGTGTTGGCAGACTGGTCCTTAGTTGGTACTGCAAAGGCATACTTTGAAAACAAGTCAGTCATCACAAGGATACAGGGGAACTGGTCACTTGGGCGCCCCAGAGACAAGTAATCTACTCCAACAACTTCAAAAGGATACAAAGTAGAAATGGGTACTAATGGAGCTCTCACCTCTGGTCCAGCTTTAGCACACACACACACACACACACACACTGTGAGCAGGTCTCTGTCCACTCTTTTATGTCCTCAGTCATTCTGGGCAAGTAGCAGCGCTGCCGCAAAGCTGCCAGAGTCCTCTCACTGCTGGGGTGGCCCATTACACTGTGGTATTGTCTCCACACATCAATGGCTTCTTGCCTGGGAACAATCACTTGGAAAGATGCCAGGTCAAAACCACTCTCAGTCCCCAGTCTTCCAAGTACACCATTTTTCAGTAGGATTTTGTCCCATTCCCTTAGCAGCTGCCTCATATATGGTGATGAAGAGTCACATACCTCTGGCCGTGGCAATTACAGCTCCTTCCATTGCCGGATCTGAGTGAGATCTGGGTCCCGGGCCTGACGTTCCCCCCATGTGTCATCACTCTCCACTGTGACCTGATCTGCATGCACCACTTCCTCCCTCTGCTCCTGTAACCTGGACAAAGCATCAGCATTTCTGTTTTGGGTACCTGGGCGGTATTTGATGGCATACCTGAAGTTTGCCAGCTGGGCCACCCATCGCTGTTCCACTGTTCCAAGCCTGGCTGTGTCAAGGTGGACCAATGGGTTGTTATCGGTAAAGACAGTGAATTCTACACCATAGAGATAGTCTTTGAACTTCTCTGTAACCGCCCATTTCAAGACCAACAGCTCCAATTTGAAGGAGCTGTAGTTCTGGTCGTTGCGTTCGGATGGGTGGAGACTACGGCTGGCATAGGCAATTACCCTCTCTTTGCCCCCTTGTACCTGTGCCAGTACTGCCCCCAGACCGTCAAAACTGGCATCCGTGTACAGCCTGAATGGGAGGGAGAAGTCAGCGTATGCCAGGATAGGTGCATTTATCAGGGCAGACTTTCGATGACTGGTACCGTGTGTCAAAGCATGCAGTGGTGCTGCGATTTTGGAGAAGGCAGGTATGAATCGGCGGTAATAACCAGCAAAACCAAGAAAGGATTTTACCTGCTTTACCATCAGGGGCACTGGCCAGTCTTGCACTGCAGTTGTTTTTGCTGGGTCAGTACCCACTCCCCTTTCACTGATGACATGTCCCAGGTAAGTGACCTCTCGTTGGAACAGGCGGCACTTTTTCAGCTATAACTGCAATCCATGCTGATGGAGCCGACTGAACACCTCTTCCAGGTGGCGCATGTGACTGCTGAAATCAGGGGAGAACACAACCACACCATCCAAGTAAATCAACAATGATTCATTTACCATGTTCCCCAAGCAGCGCTGTATCAGCCGTTGGAACGTGGCAGGGGCGTTACACACACCAAATGGCATCCGTTCAAAATTATAAAGGCCAAAGGGGGTGGTGAAGGTAGTCTTCTCTCTATCAGGGGGGTCCATCTCCACCTGCCAGTAGCCACTTGCGAGATCCAGTGTGGAGTACTATTTTGCAGCTTTAAGCCCAGTCAGTGACTCCTCAGTATGAGGCAAGGGATATGCATCTTTGTGAGTCAGTGCATTCAGCTTTCTGTAGTCAACACAGAACCTCTCGCTCCCATCCTTTTTCAAGCAAGCACAATGGGAGCTGCCCAGGGACTCGCACTCTCTCTCACCACACCACTGTCAAGCATATTTTGCAGCAGGGTTCGCAGCTCAACATAGAGGCTTGAAGGAATGGGTCGATACCTCTCACGGCTTGGTGGTGCTGTACCAGTAGGTATCTGATGTTTCACAATGCCAGTGCAGCCTAAGTCCTCATCGTGACTTGAAAACGCTTTCTTCCACCTCTACAGCAGGCTGGTCATTTCATTCTGTTGGTGGGGGGTCAGCCCATCTCCCTGCAGGGACATTACAGGATGGGATCCAGGGTCATTTTGTCCCTCTGTAACTTCTACCCGCCTTACCGATATTTCCACAATGTCTGGCTCCACACTGTTGAGGACCAACTCCTGTTCTCCTTGTATGTCGGTCTTCGCCACCTCGAATACCTGCACCATTGGCTGCCACTGTGGGACTTATACCAGGTAAGGGTTGGGATTGCAGATCCTACAGGGCACTCGTCCTCCATTTAGTGTGGCTAGCGACCAACCCACACGCCATTCAGTGTCACTGTCAGGGAGAGATTCCACAATCACATCACAAGACTGGTTAGTCACACCTTCAGTTACCTGTGTCCAAACAATCATCTCAGAGTGTGGAGGGATGATGACTGGTTGTTGTCGTGGTAGTTTTGCCACGCCCTGGCAAGGTGGGGGAGGTACACTGGTGGCAACTCACTGGCATTTTGCAAAAGCTTGGGCCCAGATGTGCCCTTCTAAAGCAGGCATGGTGGTTTTGAAAGCTGACAGCCCTGGGTGATTCCCCTGAGTGAGAGCAGACCACACAGCTTGAATAATGTTCATGCCAAGTTTGGACCCAAGCATTCATCATTGACAATTATTACACCCTTTCCAGGGACATGAACTCTTCCTACCAGGCAGTTGACCAGAGTATAGCCAATGTAGGGAATCTTAAGGCCAATGGCGGCGCGGAGTGTCAGCCAAGGGACTGTATCAGCACTGGTCACACCGGTTCCTCCCAGACATTTTGCAAAAAAGCTTTGGCTTAGCAGGGTGACTTGAGAGCCTGTATCAAGCACAAAAGGTACAAAACATCCTTTCATCTTTACAACAACATCAAGGCACTCACCAACCAAGGCAGATTTCGGCTGGGTTGCTAGTTTTGCAGGCTCTTCATCCTCTGTGACTGCCTTCACTGCGTGGCCTTTAGCTGTAAAGGAGATCAAAAATCCTGCTGCCTCAATGGCCTCTGGGGGCACCGTCGCTGAACATGCCCACTTCCTACAGATTGGTCGGCCCTGTGCATCCCATTGGTAGCTGGTGCTGTTGTGCCTGCTTGTTGTCCCCTCACCTGAGTTGTCTGTGCTGTGCCAGCCTGATGGTCCATGACTGGGGCACTGGAGGCTGGAAACACTTCCCTGCTTGAGAGCTGCGCTCGCACTTCCTCCATTAGATCAGCTGAGAGGACTTTCATCTGTCCCACAAGCTCCTTCCTCATTTCTCCCATCAGCTCTGTTTGCAGCTCAGCCTATATCTGGTCCTTCAGTTTCTCCAGGTCTACAGTAGATGTACTCCGTGGGGCTGGGACTGCAACTCTCTGAGATGAAATGGCTGACTCACCATCTTGCAGCTCCTGGTCCAGGGCCCGTGCCTCCTCACAGGCATCAGCGAAGGTCATGTTCTCATTACATCACAGTTGCCTACTCAGTTCCTGCTTCACCGGTCCTGGTTGTAGCCCGACCATCAGCTGGTCCAACAGAAGATCTTCACCCTCTTATGTGCCGTTTCCATCTCGCTCTTGCCATCTGAAAAACATTTCTCACAGCCGCAATAGCCTCCTGACTACAGGAAAAAAAATATTGTCCAATCACATTTTTTAAAAAATTCCCCAATCTTTGTAAGGTAATTAGAATACTGAAAAAAAAAAATTTTGAAAAAAAAAGTTTTTATTTTTAAGATATCATGTGTCCACTACAGTGGACATCGGAACGCCATACATGTGAAACTGAACCTTGATGGCAACCAGTCAGTCCCAAAGAAAATGCCAAAAAAGTCAACATAAGAATGAGTTTAACATCCACATAACTGTCCATCAGCACTTTTGTTTTGTTTTGCTTTGCTTTGTTGTGCTTATTTGGTGTGATAAAAGCAATTCCCCTTCTTGGAAACACAAAGGAATACCTTGCACTTCGTGCACATCACATCCATCCATCCATCCGTCTTCTAACCTCTTCATCCTCTAGAGGGTCGCGGGGGGGCTGGAGCCTATCCCAGCTGACACTGGGTGAGAGGCAGGGTACACCCTGGACAGGTTGCCAGACTATCGCAGGGCTGACACATAGAGACAGACAACCATTCACGCTCACATTCACACCTACGGACAATTTAGAGTTATCAATTAACCTAATCCCCAATCTGCATGTCTTTGGACTGTGGGAGGAAGCCGGAGTGCCCGGAGAGAACCCACGCTGACATGGGGAGAACATGCAAACTCCGCACCGAAGGGCTCCCACACCCAGGATCGAACCGGGAACCCTCTTGCTGTGAGGCAACAGTGCTAACCACCACATCACCGTGCCGCCCCGTGCACATCACATATGTTTTGCTATTGCAGCCGGATCTGCGACACTTTGATGCATGTGTTTCGTCCACCATCTCTGGAAGATGGATGGCGCCATAGTGTCAGAGCTGCATTTGGCTGCGGTTTCCACTTTTGACGTGAGGGAGTGTAGTCATCTTCGCTGTCGCTTGCGATTCCTGCTTGGGCCAGAGTAATTAACTCTTCACCAAGGAGCAGTTTGAAGTCAAGGAACTTCAGTGGTTTCTTCCCCAGAAACTGGCAGTCACTCTTATACTGAAGCCATGAGTTGTTGATTGCCAGGTCAAAAAAGTGGAAAACTGCACACACTGTCCATTTCCGAGTGCGAGAGACCATCCTGTAGAAACTCAACATTCGATCAACCAAGTCCATGCCACCCATGTTGGTGTTGTACTCAGCAATTGCCAGTGGCCTTGACACCTGGACAAACCTTTTGTCTTTCTTGGACCATCTTCTGCGTGTGTCCTGAGGTTCAATGCCATAGGCAGAGGATGCCATGGCAATTGGCTTGTTGTCCAACCACTTTATGACAGCAAGATCAGGTGGGCTTTATCTGACTACCATCTCTGATGCCCCTCTTCCTTTCTTTTTGAAGGGCTTATCCCCTATGATCTTGCACTACTTCTTCATCATCATCATCTTCCTCTGCTTCTGCCTCAAACACTGCATCTTGATCTTCTTCATCAGACAACTCAATATCTGAGTTTACATCAACAATTCGCAGTAAAATTCTCTCTGCTTCTGAGAATGACTCCCTTTCTTGTCATTTAAAAAAAAAAACAGAAAAAAATGGAGGAAATAACTACAAATGTCCACTACGGAGGACATTTTTTAAACACTTAAATACTATGCTAAAATACAGTTAAAATAATTCAGAAAATGTTTTAATGTGTTGTTAAGAAACTTATATAAAATATGACAACAACATTTCAAGCCAAAATTTGCTCAATAAAAAGTATTATGCACTTACTTTTCCTCTTCTCATAAAATGTGCTTGTACTGACGGATGCCATTTTCCTGAATAAGGAAGAGAAAGGTACCGAAGCCCCACCCCTTCACATTTGGTATCATTGAAAAGCCCTAAATGTCCTCTGTAGAGACCAAAAGGAGTTAATTCAGTAGTATGCAGTGGGTTGGAGATATTCAGGTTTATAAATGTCCTCCACAGAGGACAAATTTGAACTACTGGTAGTCAGGAGGATATAAAAGTACTCACACCTTCTTCAGGCCTCTGTTTGCAGTTAAAATAAATAGCTCGCAGCTGTGCTTTTGTGGCTGGTTTAGCATAAAGTCTTTGTAAAATGTCCAGTACATTTTTACCTGTGTCTTTGTCCCGTGGAGCAATTAGCTGCAGCTCACGCTTAGCCTCTCCTTCTAGAGCACCCAGGACAAAATCGGCTTGCTGTTGCTGGCTGAGCCCTTGTGCCCTCAGCATGGCTTCCACCTGAGCCCTCCATTCTACAAATTTAGCTTTTTTACCATCAAATTTAGGAATCCATGCAGCCCGCATAAACCATGGCATAACAAACTGCATTTATGGGTACATTAGCAGTACTCTGCTGGGCTGTGTCCATTTTTTAACAGTGGAACTGGTATCCTGCCAACAACGCCAAATTAAAATGTCACACAAAGGTGTGGGGTTCTTGAATATACCAGCAACTATTACCACTGTTAAAAGATGACATGAAAACAGCCACAGTCAGTCAGTTTAAATGATTTATTTAAAATACTAAAAACCAGGATAAAAATCAGGTTTAAAAATGGAGGAATTAAAACCAAGGGTAAAATCACACAATAGGTGTCCTTCGATGGGGGTGTCTATGTTGGAGGGAAATAAGTAGTAAAAGAAAGGGGAACAGAGTACTTAAAATCTGAGAGTCCGCAAGGGGGAAAGGGGCTCCTGTGGCCGTCGAGTCTTCTGCTCCGGCCCTGCCAATCCCGCTGAATCCTCCTGACCTGAGCGCTGTGGGAAGACAACAGTAATCTACTTTCAGTGTTTGACTTTTCAACAATGGGCAGCGCACACACACAGAGAGAAAGGCTAACTTGGTTCGCTTTCCTTTACGTATCGTATGGTGGGTGTTGAATCAAGTGTCGCCGCATCGGTTGGACCAGTCCTTCTGTGGTCAGTCCCCTGTTCCTCTCAGCTGCACTTCCGTCTCGCTGGCTCGGGTACCTGCTGCAGCCGTTTCTGTTCCATGATCCAGTGTGTGCTGGTCGCTGTCCTGGCTCCCATGCATCTCTTTTCCTCTGCCTTTCCCTGTCTGCCTTCACCTGTCCATGCTCCTCTTAATAACAAGTACCCAGTTTCCCATCCACCAATCTTCAGCAGCGGTGGTGTGTCACAGGTGTCTCTCATTAGTCTCATCACTTGATCCACAACCCAGGAAGTAAAAACAAACCCCATAAAATACACAAACCATGCAATAAATAATTCAAATATAAATAACTAAAACATAGCACAAATCAATAAAACCAAGTTAAACACAAATATAATAAAACCACACTAAAAAAAAGGGTAAAAACATGCAAAGTGGATCAAGTATATAAAAACAGTCTGTGACAAAAGCATGAATGAGGGTTTCAGACACAGGGAAGGAGAGAGAGGGGCGAAGGCGGGCAATGTTTTTGAGATGGTGAAATGCTGATTTGGTGACTTGCTTGATGTGTTGGTTGAAGGAGAGATTGCTGTCAAAGATGACTTCAAGGTTGCGGCAGTGGGGGGAGGGGGAAAGGGTGGAGTTGTCGATAGAGAGATGGAAGTCTTTGGCTGTCGGGGTGAGGGAATTTGGACCAATTATGACTAAGTCTGATTTGTCGTAGTTGAGTTTGAGGAGATTTGTTTGCATCCAGTGTCTGATCTCAGAGATAGTTTGAGAGGGTGGAGTAGGTCTGAGAGGTGATGGATGTGGTGGAAATGTAGAGCTGGATGTCATCAGCGTAACAGTGGAAACGGAGGCTATGACAACGAATGATCTGACCGAAGGGGAGGAGGTAGACAATGAAGAGGAGAGGACCAAGCATCGAACCCTGGGGGACACCTTGGGACAGGGGAGCAGTCGAGGAGGAGCAATTGTTGATGAAGATGAATTGCTTCTTTTCAGTAAGGTATGAATGGAGCCAGATGAGGGCATCATCTGTGATGCTGAGAAGAGATTGTAGGGGGGAGAGTAAGATGGAGTGGTTAATGGTATCAATGGCAGCAGTGAGGTCCAGGAAGATGAGGATAGAGAGTTGGCCAGAGTCTGAGCAGAGGAGATGGTCATTTGTTACTTTGAGGAGGGCAGTTTCAGTGCTGTGGTGGGTACAGAATCCGGATTGAAATTGTTCGTAGAGGTCTTTATTGGTGAGATGGGCTTTGATTTGTGAGGCAACAACACGTTCCAGGATTTTAGACAGGAATGGGAGGTTGGAAATGGGCTGGAAGTTACTGATGCTGTCGGGGTTGAGTCCAGATTTCTCAATGATGAGGGTTACAGCAGCCAGTTTCAGTGATGGGGGAACAGTGGAAAAGTTGAGGGAGGAGTTGATAATCCCTGAGATAATTGGGGAGAAGGTGGGGAAGCAGTGTTTAACAAAGGAGGATGGGATGGGATCCCAGTTTGTTCGGGTGGAAACCGTCGGGTTTAAAAAAGGATTTTCGGCCCCAGAACAGATTGAAATTGTCTATGAAGCTCACAGTTTTGCAGGCAGATTGAAGCCACATGTGGAAGGATATGATACGGCTGAATATTCCATATCCACAGCCATGAGGAGAGAGTGGGCCACTTATGAAGACTGATTTTCCGATGGTGTGGAGGAATCAAAATAGTTTGTTGAACTCTGCTTTGGTGACCTCAGACTGTTGGCGGGAAGCGTCCACACAGCCAACGTGAATAATTACTCTGTGGACAGATGACGGGAGTGTTTGGAGTATGCCGGGGAGTTTAACAAGAATGACGGGGACGGTTGCTCCACGGAAACAGTGCGTAACTGCATTGAAGAAGCGGACATTTCTTGTCATGGAGTCTCCAATTATTAGAAAAGCCGGGGGGGGAAGGGGGCGAGGAGGTAGTGGTGATGAAGGCAGAGAGGGTTCTGATAGAGATCTGGGTGGCGGTGACAGAGTGGGTGAAGAGGCGCAGGTGGAGGATGAGGCAGGAGAATGCTGCGGAGCCGGTGTGAAGTGAGGGATGGAGAGGCGGCGAGCTCCGGGGAGAGCAGGGCACCGAGGGGGGGACTGAAGTGACGGTGCGTTCTTGGACTGTGGGGAATGCAGTGGTGAAGGCTGGGGTTCAGCTGGTAGGGGAGGGAAATCTTGCAGGGCGAGGATATCAAATCTATTGTCAAGCTGGGTGGTGTGGTGGAGTGCATGAGGGGACTGCTTGCCTCTCCTGCTGCAAGAAGTGACCTGGGACCATGATGCAGGCTCTCGAGGAGTGGAGGGGGCCAAGGACCTGGGCTTAGCCCCCTGCCTGATCCAGATGGGGTTGGTGTTGGAGTTCAGCGGAGGGATAGCAGGGGTAACAGCTGCCTGATCGGGAGCGGACATCATGCACCAGGGGAGAGGTGCTATCGGCAGGGGCAGCAACAGAGGCAGGACTGGTGGCTGATTCAGACTCTGGTGGTGTGGTACTGAACTGTTATCCATTTGCAGTTCGGCTTCACAGATCTTGCAAAGTGTGGAGATACATTCCAGCTCGGTGACCTTCTCAGTGAGGACAGTACAGTTGACGCAGCCGGATGGAGAGGTGAGTGGAGCCATGGTGAATGTAGTGGCTGGCTGCTGTGGTATTTCCTGGTTGGAGACAGACAAAAAGCGTTAAGGGCATGCATAGTAGTTGCTAACTCATTTGAGCTCAGCGAGATGGCTGTGTAGTTGCCTTCTTGTATGCTGATGGAATCACTGCGCCATAGATGTTGCTTGATCCAGAGCATCATTCGTCTACTGCCTACAGGGGAAATACAGCTGGTCAGTATACTCTCGAAGATGCCCATGTAATCTCTAATCCTCTTTGTGACACTTGTCCAGTACAGTGGTAGGGCATTTATCATAAATCTAATTGGGCAATACACCTGGCGATACACCATATCTATCTCTGTATTTTCAGTTGCAAGTTGAGCCACATTTGAGATGTCACAAGCAGTTTTTAAAAAACAGACTGTGACTCTCTTCTACTCATATGAAGCCAGGGCCAACAGCAACATTTAACAAATACATTTCTACCAAATAAAACTAGTAGCATGGCCATCTGACCTTTTTCAAGCTGTTTGGCCATTGAAGACCCTATCTCAATCATCATAAATCTCAACTGTCACAATAATTGCCAGGGCAGAATTTTTCTGCTATTAGCAGATTAGCAAAGTACCCACAGTGGGTTTTTGGGGGGAGCCAATTATGGATATTAGCACTGATATTAGCAATGTTTCTTAAATCAAGTTTCTGTGCCCTAATTTCTTGCTAAGTCATTCATATAGCTGGCAGTGGTCTTTCGCTTCCCTTCCCTTCATATTTGATGGTGTCACAGTCACGTTTCAGCCATTTGCCATTTCTGTTTGGTTGTCATATTGCTCTTTGACATCGTCGACCTGATATTTGCTTGCTGTGCAGACTTCTTTTCCTTGCACATGTTTATGATTCCAGGGGCGTTGGTGGCTTAGTGGATAGAGCAGGCGCCCCATGTACAAGGCTGTTGCCGCAGTGGCCCAGGTTCGTCTCCAGTCTGAGGCCCTCTGCTGCATACCCCCCCCCCCCCCGCCCACACACACACACACACGCACACACACTCAGCTGTCCTATCAATTAAAGGCAAAAATGCCCAATAACATATCTTTAAAAAAAATTGTTTATGATTCCAATTCTGTCTGCTTTGATTCAGTTTGGCTTGCTGTCATTTGTCACATGTTCCCACAACACCCATGGTCAATATGATCTCATCCTGTATGCATAATCATCCATGGTCCTCCAACTGCATGCTGCATGTACTAACATTAACTTTTCTGCTAATTGCTCACCTTTATCACTTTAAAATTCACAATCATGCATCACCCATTATTATTTCCTCTTGGTTATCTTATCACAATTTCTGTCTTGCTGATTTATTATCTGCTGGTCTTGAGACCTATTCTGCTGTACTCATTTATTCAAGTTGGTCATAAATTAACATAATTCTATTGGTTCAATTATTTTTACCTAGCTTGCATTTATCATGCTGCTCACTCATTTACATGGTCTTAAGGACCTTGGAAGTTGCTGTATACTCATAGGTGGTCCGCAGGACCACTCAACACTTATTTTTTGTTGGTCATGTGACCATTAATTTCTGTTTGTCATGATGACTTAATTTCTGTTATTTAAGTTGGTCTTATGACCTTAGTTTCTGTTCGGTCTATGACCTTATTATTTCAGTTAGTCTTCTCTGATGTTTTATTTTATTCTACACATGGTCTTTAGGGCCCCAAGCTGTGCATGGTATTTTCTGTTCGGTCGTCGGACCATAATTTCGGTTCGTCAATGCTGACTTTAATTTTTGTTTGGTCACCGGACCTTATTTTACTTTCATCATTTTATTTCAGTTGGTCCTCTGACCTTAATATCTGTTTGGTCTTATGACCTTTTATTTCACTTGGTCCTCATTGACCTTTTATTATGTTCAACATAAAGACACTCCAGGTCACTAGGACCTCACACCAGTCACGATATTTTTAGTTTGGTCATCAGACCCTTAATTTCTGTCATGCTGAAAATTGTTGACATTAATTTATGTTTGGTAACGGGATAATAATGTTTGTTTTTTTTAACATTTTATTTAAGTTGGTCTTCTGACCTTAATTTCTGTTTGGTATCATGACCTTTTATTTCAGTTGGTCCTTGTTGACCTTTTATTATGTTCAACATATAGATACCCACGGCCTGCAGAACCATGCACTTTTCAGTCTTCCTTTCTGGCATATCACTATCATTTCTGTTGTCACAGCTTACTTCATCTCTGGCTTTTATATTATTTGGTGGTTAGACCTCAACATGTTTCCTTACTGCTTTCCCTTTCAACACTTATTTTGAATCTATTATCATCTACTAGTCAGGTACCAAGCTGAAATAATGTCCCAAAGGCTTAATTTTTAACCCTTTATTGCACCTATCCCCAACCAGAAAAAGAAAAACAAGATATAGAAAGTGGTGTAACTTTTGAAGTAAACAACATACAGAGACAAATAAACACACTTTTCCATACAACTCCAAGGAATTCAATGGAATGATTATTTCTGACATTTGACAACATCCTGAGTCTATATCTCGACAAAAACTACAAAAAATGGCAAAAAAAAATGTTCATTTCACAACTATATTTTCCTTTTTTCATGCACCTGGGGCGAAAAAAATTTCACCAACTGTTTTTTTTTTTTATCATTTAAGTGTCTATTTTCTAAGATTATACTAGCTAGCAAACTGAAATAATGTCCCATTTATTTTTAACAGTTTATTACACCTATACAGAATCCAAAGAAATTGAAAATAGCTTAGCTTTTGGAGTAAACAACACAAAGAGACAAATGAACACATTTTTCCGTACAATTCTGACACAGGGAATTCAGTGGAATGGTTATTTTTGACATTTGACAACTTTATTTCTGGACAAAAACAGCAAAAAAATGTACATTTGACAACTATATTTTCCTATTTTCATGCGTATAGAGTGATTTTTTTCCCCCACTACCTGTTTTTCCTTAACTATTTAAGTGTCTGTTTTAAAATTATACATAGCAGACTAAAATATATGCTAATGTCCCCTGGGGGTTATTTTTAACAGTTTATACTATCCTGAACCTGAAGAAATTGAAAATAGCTTTGCTTTTAAAGTAAACATGTTTCTATACAATTCAGACTCAAGGAATTCAATAAAATGGGTAGGCCTAGCCTACTAATAACATTTCAAACCACATTGACTATTTCTGGGAGGGAGGGGGACAAACAAAAAAGAAAAATACAGAAAAGGGCCAAATTCTGTAGGCGACTAAACATCACCTGCCAACTTTGGCGTCGGTTGGGACAGTGGGCCTGCACCTTGCGACTGTAAGATGGTTGTCTCCCACTGCTCTCTCTTTTGGAACAATTTCAAGAATAAGAAGAAAACAAGTAAGCATTTGACCCTTTTATTATTTTTTATTTATCCATTTCACTGTGTACATACATCTGCAAACAAGGAATTGAGCAGTGTAACAGCAACTCAAATTGTATAATTTTCTGGTTTTGCATCTGTCCAAAGTGGTTGTTGCCCTACAGTTTGAGGCATCAGACTAAACTTGTTGTAAGCCTAACACTGCACATTCTTGTAAACATACCATTAAGCATGGTGGTGGCAGCATCATACTATGGGGATGTTTCTCTGTTGCATGCCCTGAAAGGCTTGTGAGGACTGAGAGTAAAATAAATTCAACAAAATACTGGAGACAAACCTGATACTGTTTACAAAAATCCTGCCACAACATAAGATTGTTTTTTTCAGAAATACAGTGAGCACACATATAAAGCTAAGATCTCAGTTCAATCAAGAATTTGTGGCTATTCATTTAGACCACTTTGTAAACATGAAACGTGGAAACTTTAAGGTAAATCCTCATTATAGACACTGTATATTCAGCAGTGTCAACCACCTGCAGAGTACAGTCATTAAACTAAATGTTGAGTATAATAATAAAAGTGGAGTTGTTTTACCACAAAATGCAATCTTTCATATGTGGATCCACACTGTTTAAACAGTGGCCTGTGAGAGCCATGGGTTCCAGAGAAGATGCATAAAATAATCATCTCTATCATTCGGACCATTCAGATATCACAATGGCATCTTTTCCACACAATTTCCCATACCATCCACACATCACATCAGTTTTCACTCGCTCCATCACAAAGCCAGAACACATTTTCAGGTCACAGATTACATTTAACACCTCTTCCCTCTCTCTGTTATAGCACCACAGTCTTTTTACAGGACATCTGTCACTTGCCTTGTTCTCTTATGGACTAGCTCTTCTGTCTTTTCTTCTCTTCACTCACCTCTACACCTCATTTGAACATGCTCCAGCGCCTTCTATTCTACAGGATGACTATGCAGTTTTTTGCTCTCTCGTTGATATGCAAAGTTGTGCTTTCAGATTGAGAGGTGGGATAACAGGATGCAGTGCAGCTCTTCACATGGAAGTGACAAAGGAGTGCTGCTACAAGGAGCGCAACAACAGACATCTGCTTTCTAAGTGTGTTTGGCAGTGTTTGTGTGAGAGCTTGATGCTGTTTGGGCTCCTTATTGCACTGAAATATCACTCCATGAAGTTACATGGTAAATATCTACTTGGCTAAATTTATCCCACCTACAGAAATGATGAAGCAGTTGCATCGTATCCAATACACAAGCATAACTTTGACTTTGAGCCATAGAAATGGAGGATTATGCACTTACTACACTGGTAAAGTAGACCTACATATATCAGTCTAAGGGGGCATTTTTTCTGCAGAGTCAGTTCTTTTACTTTGCTGCAATGCAAGTAAATTTAGATGATAATACTTCTGCACTTCTCTTAGGCAGGATTTTAAATTCAGGACTTTACTCGCAATGCAGGATTTTTACAATGTGGTATTGGTCCTTTTAGGGTGCTTTTACACCTAACCTGTTTGGTTTGTTAAAAACAAACTCAGGTTCATTTGGGTGGGTGTGAAAGGTGGGTCTTGGTTTGGTTGTTCTCTGTGTTTGTCATTATTCATAACATGCTACTGATTTTCAGTCTAATAATAGCCCACTGAAAATGCTTACCGTCAGTTATTTCTCTATGAGCTCTCTGTGAAACCAAAGAACAGAAATAAAAACACTTTGGAAGCATTACAATGCTGCTGCATAAACTTCTGTAAGTCACTGGAATTCGATTCCCCACATGGGTCCTGATGATGCAGGATGGCAAATACAAAACCTGGCCAATCAACAAGTTACCTGTCAGTCGCTAAAACTTCATGTTTACTCCTCTTGGTTCATTTGCAAAAAGTCAGATTGAACATGAACCAAACCAAAACTAAAATACAATTAAGCAATATCACACGAGAGGGAGTGATGTTGTACTGTGATATCGTCACGGCTGTGATTCGGTTGTAGGCACGAGGCCGCAGGCCTATATATATATATATATATATATATACATATATATACATATATATATGTAGCCAGGTGAACTATGGGCAGACAGTGTTTTGAGCCATTCCAGTAGTATAACTGATACACACACATGATTTGCCTGGAGGATTAGTATCATAGTGACTATTTATTTTTGTTTTCATACTATTTATCTGTCACATCATTTCATATGTTGATGACAGATCTCGCACCACGCGTAGCTGTCGCGGGACTTTAGAAACAAGAAAGTCGGGAGGTTCGGTATTTTGAAGTGTGTGTTCCTGCACTTTTATAAGGAAATATCCAGGTCTGTCGTATGTGTTCTGAATGTGTGTGAACCCCACTGCGCTGAGGGAATACTGAATAGCTGGACAGCGTGAGTGCTGATAATGTACACATATACGGTAGATGAGGTCATGTCATAGTATGCTGATTATTTCAACCAACTGTGCATTTTGTATGTTCCTGACTAAATTAGAGGGGAGAAAAGGCACAAAAGAAAGCTGTGATTTACGTCCGGGTGTGTTTGGCGTGCAAGCAGCACACTGGAGTGAGAGAGAGAGAGAGTTTTGATTTCATGATTTGAACTATTAGGAGTTCATGTAAAAATATTCCAGTTGTTCATGAATGTAAATTCTCTTTGAATTAACACTTTGTCATCTAAAGTAACTGTGTGTTATGTGGCTCAAGAAGTGTATTTATTTGAGTTTATTTTTTAATTTATTTTTACTCAGGACTGAGCCACTACTGTTGTCTTTAGATACCATTGTTGCCTTGATAGTACCTTTTGAAGATGCTGACACTGTTGCTAATGCTGTTAAGATTTAAGAGACAGTATTAAGCTCTTGTAATGGAAAGTGTTGTGAGACATATTTGCTTTATTTTTGAAAAGCAAGCCTAAAGCTTTTTTGTTTTGTTTGTTGTCTCAAAATTAAATAAATTAAAGCTGATTTCTGGCAGTCGGGGAGTAAAGACCCACACAAAGTAGTTTATCTGTGTCAGGTCTCCTCATTTTATGACCAGGCTACATATATATGAAATTTTCTTGTTTATTGGAATCTAACCAATGAGTTTGATGTACATTTTATCATCCATTTCAATTATTGTTATTTGTTTTGTTTTTATCTTTTTTGTTTTGTTTGTTTTACATGTTCAAAATAGATAAATAAAATAAATAGATAAATGTCAATCAATCAACCAATCAATCAATCCAATTCAACAATTCTACCATAAAGTCTACTTTTATGATGCCTATGATGTTTAGTTTTTGTTTTTTAAACTTTCACAGAGGTGATAATTAAATTATCTTTTAACGTTGAGGTCATAATTAGTGATGGTGTTGTACTGGAGTGGAATATATTAAGAGGTGTCTCTCACTGCCACCTGTGTCCAATCAACCTGCTCTCCTTGTGTATTTAGTCCTCATACTCCCCTTTTCTTTTGTCAGTGGGCCGTCACACCTTGTGCTAAGAAGTCCTGCCTGTTTCCAGAGTTTGTTTCCCAGTGTTTTGGTGTTGTTAGTTTTTTTTGTTTGTTTGTTTGATTTTTGGATGTGTCTTTGTTGCCTTGCTGTTTTTGGACTGCTTGCTGTAAGTTTATATTTTCCAATCATCATGCTGTCTCATCTATTCATTCTGCGTTTGGGTCCATATCTGCTTTTTCCGAATTGTGACACAACACCACCTGTATCTATGACCTCAATATTAAACATTTAATTGATTTGAGACATTTTTAACGATTAGCTTCATAGATTTGTATGTATATTTGATTGCATTAGATTGTACATGTATTCAATAAAGTGACCGCTGAGGGTATGAATGGACTTGTTTCACCAATTAAGGTTACTTGTTGACTCGATATGGCCTAAAGACTTTAGATACCCAGATTTTAATTCATAACTCTAGACATTTGCATTTGATTCTTTTCCTCTTTTTTATTATCAACAAAGCAATCATTGTTCCTCTGAATATAGCTTGTGTAGGTCTTTGGCACGAACTCAGGCTTTTCTGACATGCAACCAGGTGTTTGCGTGTTCTGCCAACTCAGAGGACAAGCTAGGCCAGTCCTCTTGGATTATAGAAGCTTTCTCTAAAGCTTATTCTACAAAGGTGGATGATTACTTCTACTACTGTTCCTCTCATCCCACAAGAAAATGCCTGTCCTGTGGGCATTGTCTAAAGTGATATTATTGAAGAATATCTGCTCTGCACCCAATTTGACTCCACTTAACAGCTTTTGAGATTTAATCATCTCATCGCTATTCAAGTGGCCCCAAGTGGGGTCAGATAGATTTAACCCTTTTTTTTCTTAGTCAGCCAGGATCATCAGGGCGTGATTGAATGTGTTGTTGTTAAAGTACTCTGGGTAAATTTGTACCTTGTCTCTTGAAGCGTATTAAAATGAGCATGATAGTGTCTTAAAAGGCAAGTCAGTTATCTGTGCATGCAAAGAGGGAGAAATACATATTTTCCACCAAGTTTTTTTTTAAAAGCTTTAGAGAAAGAAAGATGATGAACATCTGTCTCCAACCCTGAGCATTCAGGTCCTATTTCCATTCACTAAATCCATGAGGATTTCTCTTATGGGTTGAAGTTATAGCTAAGGTCCTTCTAATTTGACCATGACATGATACTTTCCTTAAAGGATAACACTGCAAGCAGTTTGAGCTCCACTGCCCACTGCATCACTTTGTAAAAACACAGGCAGTGGCCATAACGAACAAAGCATAAGCCATGTTTGCTGCTGAAACAGAAGGAGAAAGGGACTGAAAAATCTTTAATTTCCTTTAAAATAGGTGGTGGGGACTTTACTTACAGTTACCCCTAGATCAGTGTTTCCTAATCCCTCAAGACAGATTCTGCAATTTACATTGTAGAATCTGTCGGCAGCCCTGTGTGAAAGACGACTAGAGGGGGGGCAGGGCTTTGAATTTGAACGATGCTGCGCTTTAGCCAATCACAATGGAGGGGGCGTGGCCGAGACATGCAGGTGTCCCCAGGAAATGTGTACCTACAGAAACAGCAAGCTCCGCATCCATAGCGACCACTCCACCCAAAACGCCGTCTCGTCAACGTGAAAAATAATGTTTTTTCCAGTGGATGTCTTAGTTACAACATGGTTGAGCTAACTGGAGTAGTTTCATGTCGTATCCGACAACGGGAGGCTTTTAACAGATGACGTCCTGATGTTAGCTTTGCTAACTGTCCCTGTCAGCTGCAGCCACTGATGCTTTCTAGACATCGTGATTTCCCATAACTGAATAAATACCACACATAGCAACACAAAACTGCTTTGCTAGCTCAATCATGTTGTAACTAAGATATCCGCTGGAAAAAATATTTTATTCACGGACCGTTTATTGAGTTATTACCTTATTTTTATACGGTCTGTGGTTATTACGGACCCCACTAACGGCTAACGTTAACAGCTAACGGTTAGCCCAGCTAATAAACAATAACCATGTTATTAATTACAAAACGTGCACACAGAAATAGTAACGTTTGTTCAGTCATTGTGTTTATAGACTTAACAAACATCAGATTAGTCTACACGGTGATATAGTGTCGTGAAAAATGTGATATATAGCTAAACTCTGCTGGTTTTCTACCCAAAGTATTTGTAAACAACACGGCAATTCCCTGGGGGCACCGCTGGAAGTGAAGGGCGTGAGCGATTGCCAAGGCCCCTGCACTTCCGTTAGTCGAAAAACTCCGGGCTGTGCCTCCAGAGGTAAAGGAAGAAAAAAAAAAAGTTTGGATTTCCAGAATGAGTGTTTCCCAACTGGTGGGTCACGGTCCAAAAGTGGGTCATGGGCCCATTCTGAATGGACCGCAAGTGACTCACAAACGTCTAAAATTTGTAAAAAAAAAAACAACAACAAACAAAAAACACAGAAGTACACTGAATTTCTGGCACAGAGTTTTCATTTTAAAGTGCTGTTTCCTGTAGAATGAATGACTAATGGACGGTTATTTGACAAAGACAGTAAACTAGCTCAATGACATTGCCAAAGACAAGTGTGACCCTGAATGTATTAAACTGTGTGGACCTAGAACTACTGGTTCTTGACCATGGCTGCTTGCTATAACCACTGAGCAGGTTCAGAGAGATAAACACCAGGGGCCGTATCCACAAAGCTTCCCAGTACTAAAAGTTTCTCCTAGTGATGAAATTCTAAGAAAATTCTTAGAATTGTGACATTTTCTTCGAATTTCCCCTTAAAGTTAAGGGACTAGGTCCTTGTAAAGATAAAAGTTATTCACAAACCGACTTAGCCCTTAAAAGATCTCCTAAGGTGAAAAACTGTTAGGAGCAGGGAGGAGGACTTTTAATGAATGAATGACAGTGAGGAAATGAAATACAATAGATTAGATTGTGCAGGGATCTGTGGTCAATCTAATTAGGGGTATGCACGCCTTTCCCACCTAACAATATCATTATAATGCCAAAAATAAAATGGTCACAACACTAAGATATTTGGAAAAGTGCAAAAATGCAATCATGCAGCACTAATGACTTGGGTCTGTCTAATCCTTCCATCAGCAGTGATAACACTGACAACATTTTCTTCAGTTCTACCAAACATTTAACGTTTAACGTTTAACTTAACATTTAACATTTAACATTTAACATTTATTATGTTCAACGTTTTTTCTTTCCCTAACTAGGAAGGTGGGGTGGACTACCCATTCCCTCCGCTGAGTGAAGGGATCTATTCTGCCCCGTGCTGTTCACTCAGACACCCGAGTACCGTCTATCTATTTCAATTCAAAGTCTTTAAGGTATCTCAGGGGATTTCTCTCTCTGGTAGGATAGCGCCATTTCTGCAGCACACCTCCTTGGAGGTGTAGAAGCTTGTGGAGCTGGAACATGGACAGGTGCGGTGTCCTCTGGCGGGACAGGGCTTGGTGGGCCTACAAGTTCAGCCCCAGCTTCTGGAAAGGTAATAAGATGGCCACGGTTGAAATGGAGGGTCCCTCTGGGGGTCTCGATAAAGTAAGACCATGGTGACTCTGCTACGGCTGTCACCGTCCCTTTCTCCTTTATATCCGTCACCTAGACATGGTCTCCTGGGTTCAGTATGGCCAGGTCGCGAGCTCTGTGTCTGGTGTTGAACCTTCTCCACTGTTTCTCTCTCTCCCTCTGTTCTCTCTCTCTCTCAGTTTTGTGACATCTGTCCATCCCAGGTCAAGGCAAGAGGGGAAGACAGGCACAATGGTACGAAGTTTTCTCCCCATCAGCAGCTCTGAGGGGCTATGTCCATCGGTCAGTGGCGTAGCACGATATGCCATGAGAGCCAGATATGGGTCTTTACTCTTTTGCATAAGCCTCTTCACTGTTCTCACCGCCCGTTCTGCCTCTCCATTGCTCTGAGGATATCTGGGGCTGGAAGTGGTATGAACAAAACCCCACTCAGAGGCGAACTGGTGAAACATGGCTGCTGAAAACTGAGGCTCATTATCCGTCCTGACCTCAGCAGGTATGCCGTGCCGTGCAAATATTGACTTGAACTGTTCAATTACTGTGGCTGCTGCGGTGATGCTCAATTTGGCGATTTCGATGTACCTTGAGAAGTAATCGATTACAACCAGATACTGGCCGTTATTCCAGTCAAATAAATCTGTGACAACCATTTCCCAGGGTCTGGCTGGAAATTCTGTGGGCAGGAGTGTTTCTCTGTGATTCAGTCTTTCTTTCGCACACCTCTGACTCCTCCACCCTCTGAAGAAGTTGTGTGCTCAGCCCAGGCCACCATACAGACTGCTCTCTACATTTTGCTATGCCCTGGTGATCAGGGTGTAATCTTTCTAAGATGTCTTTTTGTAGGAATTTGGGATCCATGTTGCTGGACGGGTGAGGCGCTAACACTAATTAGCTTGTTAGCCTAGCTTCTTACTGGCAAAACAGTCAGTTGGAAATTAATGCTCCATGAGATCTCTCCAGTCGAGTCACTCATCTTGTTCATTAGTTTACACGCTGCGGAGCGCTTCTGACACCATGTTATAGTAAGGCCCCGTTCAGATGTAGCGTCTAAAAGCACGTGGAAAACGCCAGCTGTGCCGTTTCCATCCTTTTATCCAAGGCGCTTCGGAGGTTGCACTACTGTCGCGCCTGCCGTTACTAAGCAACCAAAACCGCCTGTCATTCACAGGGGGAGTAGCAAAGTTACAAAGTTTACAAAAAAGTTAAATGGATTGATTGACTGTAAATTCATTCACTGTAAAGGAACATTACACCAACTATACTCTCACAGTACAGTTTTTAGGCGAAGTTAGGACCTCTGAAAGTGAGAAAGAAATAGTCAAGCACATGTGTGAAACCTCAACGTGGGTTAGGGCTGCTCGATTATGGAAAAAATCATAATCACGATTATTTTGGTTAAAATTTAAATCACGATTATGCAAAAGATTATGCGATGCACGTGATGACTTATATTGTTTACACGACGGCATGTCATTTCTATCTCTACATGGTTGCGCGTTTACAATTCTCTACTCTCTGTATCATGCACGGCGGAGTTTGGCCCCAATGCGCACACACACACACACGCACACGCACACACACACACACACACACACACACACACACACACACCAACCTCTCTCGCTCTCCCCCTGTCATTTTCCACGTGCTGTTTTTGAAATCTTCCATGATCACCTGCCCCTTGCATTATTTGTAGTTCACCTACTTGACTAGCTCATGGAGTGAATAGAGCAGAGGAGGGGAGGGAGCGGTATTCCGCATGCGTAGCTTCCGTAGAAGACAAAATAACATCTTAAGGCGTCCGTGACCAAAAATCATTTACCCTCGATTTCATTAATTTTGAAATTGTTTGACCTCAAAATCATAATCGCCAGTAAAAACCAGACGATTAATTGCACTGGCTTAATGTGGGTCTCTGTTTGGATTACAGTTAGCAGAAGACATAATGTGTTTATTATTGAGCTTTATACGTGCTGGTAGATTGATTCTGTTAACTTCTGACAGAGCCAGGCTAGCTCTCTCTGCTTCCAGTTGTAGCTAAGGGGTCTTTTACTGTAAAGAATCTATAGGAAATGAAATGGGTTTATCACGAAATTAGTGAAGCTTTATTAGCAGCTTTTCTTCCATGAAGGCAAGTCTAATAATACCACAGGGAGGAAGTGAAAGTTGGATGATCTGTCTGAGGCTGAATCCCTTTTTGATTGACAGCGAAATGAGCGAATCAGCGATCTTGAAATATAAACCACCACCGGAGCATTTTTGAAGTTTCATTCTGTTGTTCCGAGTTGATCTGGAGACTTTTCCAATCCTCTTAGTGACTTTTTCTTTGTTAAAAATGACTAGCGACAAATCTAGCTTCTTTTTCTGGTGTTATTGGAGACTGTACTCATGTTTGGAGACTCTGACTTCTGTCGCTCTGCAGTTACTGTCCCCAACGAGCAGCGGGTGCTGCTGTGAGCCCCTCCACCGTCCCAAAGCACTCACAGGCGGTCACACTAGCCTCGCGCAGCAGCCCCAGAGGGTAGAATTTACGTATAAATAAACGGACACATTTTATGATGTAGGCCAAAAATGAGCTTCCCCTCCTTGAAAGACCAGCAGCCGCCACTGCCTCCGTCCCATTTACTACTGGAGCTGACATGGACCCTCAATTGTACAATAAATGAATCGCATATACATCTGATAAAGTGCTTCTGTTGCCTATTTCTAACCACACATAGCACGCAGGATGCAAACCCTGTTCTCTGGTGTCAAAGTCCTGAATTTCTGCAGGTCGATCCACTTAACATGGTTTCCCTTCCCTGAATGTGCTAAAAAAAATGAAGCATAAAACTTGCTGCCAGTGAATTTTCCCTTAAAATGTATTTTGCAAAAAATAAATAAATGACACATAATCATAATATCTAGGAGAAAGGGTTGGGCTCACAGGAGTTATCCCTCTGCTTCAGCTCAGGACAGTACAGGGAAAAACAAATGGGTACTTCTATACTAAAAAGTCTCACATTGGAAGATGTTCATTTAGTCTATAGATTTTAGTCTAACTCAGACTGCTCATGCTTCATATTAGCTTCAGCTGAAATTAAGAATGCACTTTTGCACAGCACAAGGACTGGATTTTATCATTCATTTCTTACAGCACAGTCAAGCCAATTACGAAGAAGAGTAAAGTCAAATCAGTTTGAATTCATGTAGTGCCAAATCACAACAAAAGAACAAAAAAATAAAATGTAAACGGGGCACTGTGTAGCTCAGTGGTTAGAGCTGGCATCCCATATACAAAGCCAATGTCCTTGCTGCAGCGGCTGAGTCCCATTCTAGCCCACAGCCCTTGCTGTATGTCATCCCCTCTCTCTCTGCCTTTCATGCTTAAGTCTGTCCTGTCAAATAAAGGAAAAAAGCCAAAGCATAATCTTTGAAAAACAAACAAACAAACATAAGAACAATGGATAGCATAAACTATAAATAAAACACAAAGGAAAAATGTAAAAAGAATGGGTACATTTAAATGTGAGAAGGAAGTTAAAACAAAATTATAGAAAAGCCTGATAGATAAAGATCAGTCTTCAAAGGTGATATAAGAGAAAATATTGACATAGCAAACTGGAGGCAGTTTTTTCCACAGCTGAGGGGCCCTAACATCAAATGTTCAATCCCCTTTAGTCTTAAGGCATGAGGTGGGAACAGTCAGTAGGTTCCTGCTTGAGGATCTCAGGTTGTGCGCTGGTTGGTAGGGTGACAGCAGATCAGATACACTGTATTCTCGGGCCTGACCTTGAAGGGCTTTAAAAGGAATTAGTAAAATCTTGAAATTAATCCTAAAACCAGTGGACATAATGACTTCCATAAAGACCAGATGACTTCTATTGATCATAGTGTACAGGATTTAAAAGACAGTCCACAGTATTAAAAAGATCTCTGATACTATTAGGATGAATTAAAACAGAGAAATATTTGGCCTTTGCATTCCTAACCTGTTAATGAAAAGAAATCATCAATTCTTTCTTTTGTTGATAATGTACCTGAAGTTTTGTCTTTCTTCACCTCTGTACCAGCCTTCAACATTCTCTTTTTCAAGTGTAAATGTCATTATTCTTTCAGGGTCCCAATCTTATACTACATTTAATTCTCATCTTAAAAGGTGCAACAGCATCTAAAGTGAATGTGCAAAGAAGGTTGAGGTCATTCATTAGCTTGTCTGTTTCTGAAGAGTTGGGTATACTTGATGAAAATTTAGATTGTTTCCTCAATAGAAGTGTATGAGTGTATTGATTAACAGCAGATGCAGGAAGATACCTAGCGTATAATATGTGACTGGGTTATGTGACGACAATATGTGATGACTTAGTGTGTTGTGATAGTATTGTATTAAAAAACAGGAAACCATGTTTTATGGAAAGGTGTGGTCAGTTGATTTAGTTGCCTCTTCTTGATAGTAAAACAACCACTAGAGGGCATAGGTCAGTGCTGTTCTCAGCTGAGTGGTTTGGGCCAGAACAGACACATTTGGAAGCAACTTGGCTTTATGCTTTCCTTTCAAGCCCCAACCCTCTCGAATTAATTCCTGTGGCAGGCCCAGAAATCCTACTTCTCCTACTGTGTGGTGTCTTTTCAGAACCTGCAGGGCTGCACGCTCTGTATTAAGAAAATTAGCTGACACTTCCTCTGTTCAGATAGATAGGTGCAGCACATGCCATGCTAACTATGTTTTTGGTTAAGTAAAGCTATCAGTTCTTTTGAAAGTTATAGATTAAACATACATGACAGCCCTCATGGAGATGCCAGCAGCTATGGAATAAGGCCATGCAGGAGAGGGCCAGCTAATTAATAGCTGCTGTAGGTTTATTACACAGTTCCTCCTTAGTGCTAAGAGATATAAGGTTCAACATGGGAAGCCAGTGGTCCCTCTGGAGGACTGGAGTGGCTCTTACACCAGGATAACACTTCATGCCTTGATTGCATTGCTCTCCAGTGGCAGTTCATTAATTTCAAATGAGACAATCTGCCATCACTGTTGTATTGCATTGCATAAGTATTGCTTTGTGATAAAAGTCGCGGTCGGTGGGGAAACACCCATCAATCTTGAAACAAGCAGTCTCTGTTGAATCATCTGCTTCAATTAGTTTTTCTGCACCACTTTTCAGTGTGAGGTGCAGGAAAAAATGCAAAACTTGAGCAGAATCCTTGTTGCTCATTGGCTGATCTTGATCTGCACACACACACATGATATATCATGTGGTCACTTGAGAGCTGCACTTGAAAGTTCTTCCTTAATTTCATTGTAGGTAAATGTGAGTCGCTTTTATTCTTCATAGTGTATAAAGATTTTTTCTAGTTCTCAGTTGGTTGTTAAGCTCAAATTTATGTGTAATTATTAGAGGTTTGATAAATACAGTACCAGACCTAAATAGCCTTGATTCTCCAACATTAACTATAAACTTGTTGATCATCTTATACATGAATTAAGACTGAATTCTGAACCACTCTTTGAAAAGCAAATGATTAAAAATAATTTCTATGTTCTCTCTTTGGAAGTATATATTTAACCAAGGCTTACTCACAGTCATTACTACACCTTGCTGAACTTCATATCAGTTAAAAGCAGAAGCAAACAGGTTGTGTTTCCAAGCAACTCCTGACACAGCAGCTCTCTCTGCACCCTGCACTCTTCACATTGCCACCCTCAAACAGTTTCTCCTCTCATATCTATCCTCTTCTTTCTTCTGTGTAATTAGGGAAACAAATTATGCAGCTGTATCATACTCTAACAAAATGCACACATATCAATATAAGAATTTCAATAATAAAAATAAATATAGTCAAGGACCTGATATATAGTGTTGTCACATTTCCAACACTTATTGCAGCGGACCTTTATGAATGAATTATTTTTTTCTCCAGATTATTTATGTTTGTGGGTAAATTTAAATTGCCATTGAGTGTTGTTTCCCAGTGTGGTCTGGCCAGCCTTGTTCTTCACCAAGATTGAAATGGACTTTGGCAGCTAATAAATAATGCAGATGTTAAATACAATTGTAATTTGAAGAATATGAAAGATGGTTGTTCTCCTCTACTCAAGCTTTCAAAGGAGAACTTTAAAGAGGCTGAGTGTATAGCACCATCCTCCTAATAAATACATGAGCTTTATGAAAAATAAAGAGACTTTTGTAAAGGCACGATATCATGAATTACTCCTATGAAGAAATGTGAACATATGAAACTCCATGCCTCGCATTACTTAAGGATTACTGAGGCTTGAAAGCTACTTGAAGGGTGAGATCTCCTGTGATCTTTTCTGAGTGTAAAACCAACTCTGAAAAAAATTTTGAATTCATTTCTACATCTTCTACACTGACCATGTTGAAATATGACAGCATATCATAGATGACCTGTCAGGTAGTCACGCAGAGGCAGTCAAAGCTCTGTTCAGAGTAGATCTTCAGAGAATGGCTCACATGAGAAGAAACATTGTTTAAATAAACACCATTTACTGGACTATTAAATGTTGACTAAAGAAAGGCAGGCTGTTTTCATAAACTGTACATTTTCCTATGAAAAGTAATGCATCCAAATTTGTGCATACCCCATGTATTGTGAAAGGCTGAGATCACATGACCAATGCGCTGACAGGCGTAAACAAGGAAGCAGTCATAAGCAGTCTTGTAAGGAGGCATGTTGGGGTGGAGGATAGCCCAAAAAATGCAGAATTCCTCCCAGGACTTTCCTGGAGACTGTTTGGAATTGTGAGAACTCTGAATGAACCTTAGCTGCAAACACACTGGCGTCGCTGTGGCACAAAGTGTCATGTGACGCGTCCCAAGTGCTGCCCCTAACACACACTGGATGCATCACGCTGCAGCTCGTCAAATAAAGACCACGCAAAGTTATTACTTTTACTTAAAGAGCTTTACTTCTTCCACCTTTGAATTAGCTTAAAATAATATGTGGACACCCAGTAATTAAAGTTGATTTCTCACCCTAAGAGCCGATCTCCAGAACTATGATTAGTCAGACAATATCTTTTTTTTTGGGATATTTCTCAGCCTCAGAGACGAGTCTCTCCTCATTCAGTGAGACACAGCAACAGCAAGTTCAAGTTCTCTTAGTACATCCATGGCAACCTGATCTCACAGAAATACATGAAATGACCACAACCTCTTAACACCACATTCCGTGGTGGCAGCACGTAATGGGTTGAAATTACATGCTGATACCATGGAAACAATGCCAATGTAAAGTCAATTAGGATCCTTTTCGTGGTGGACACACGGATTCCCTGATTCAATAATGTCACGTCAACCTCGTTTTCCTCAATGATATCTTTAACATTCCTGTATACACGGAAGTGTCCCTGATAACTCAACAATATGACAGGTTAATGTCAAGGCCATAAAATAAAATAAATGTATTTTGCCAGCTTTTGATAGCGTAGAGCTTTAAGAGCATTGTGCTGTGGGCCGATGGGGCGCGTTCCACTACTGTTTTGTAGCTACTGTCTGCCGTGTATGGGCTTCATTCCATTTCAGATTGCCGTCTGTCTGCCATAACCGAATCCAAACACCACTAATAAATAAATAAGAAGATAAAAATAAGGCTGAGCACGGAAGAACCAGGGAGGAAACACCGTTGCATCTGGAGGCAGAGAGCGGACCTAAATGACATAAAATGGCAAGATGAAGGCCTAACATAAAATAAATTCGTTATTAAATAAATTAAAACATATAGCCTACAGTAGATAAAAGTAGAACATGCTAAAAGTAAATACAATAATAGGCTAAATAGTGTCTAAACAATAATAAATTGTATCTAAGTTATCTATTATGCTACCATTCCACTCTGTAAATAGATTTTAACATTTCAATATAATTTTAATATTATTTTTGCTTATTTCATGATTGTTATTATTGGTTTACTTTTAAGTAGTATTGTATTGTCTGAGGATGACTCATTTTAGTAACTATCTACAGTAAAAAAGAAAAAAAACAAGCAAACAAACAAACAAACAAAAATCATTTTATACACTGGGCCTTCAAAGTGCTCTCTGTTCTGAATAGGGTTGTAAAAAGATATATCTACCCAATATATCTAATATCTAGTAAAGCCGAACTAGTTATTACACTGCACCTAGATGAACTATGTCAAGAAAAAGTAAAGATGTCGGTTAATTTGTGATATTTTAGCTAATACGATAGAAACAGCATTTTTGGGACGGTAGGTTTGTTTGCGGCTTGTAAAATAGAGTTGTAAAATAGGGTCGTAAAAAGATAGATCTCCTGAATATATCTAATATCTAGTAAAGCCGAACTAGTAATGACACTGCACCTAGATGAACTATGTTAAGAAAAAAAAGCAAGGATGTTGGCTAATTTCAGATATTTTAGATACTCGTACTCGTACTCGTACTCGTACTGGCCATCCTCCACTTATCCATGTCTGGGTCGCGGGGGCAGCAGCCTCAGCAAAGAAGCCCAGACAGTCCTCTCCTCAGCCACTTCTGTCAGCTCTTCCAAGGGAACCCTGAGGCGTTCCCAGGCCAGCCGGGTGATGTAATCCCTCCAGTGTGTCCTGGGGCGGCCCTGAGGTCTCCTCCTGGTTGGACATGCCCGAAACACCTCCCAAGGGAGGCATCCGGAAAGCATCCTTACCAGATGCCCGAACCACCTCAACTGGCTCCTCTCGATGTGGAGGAGCAGTGGCTCGACTCCGAGTCCCTCCTGGATGTCCGAGCTCCTCACCCTATCTCTAAGGCTGAGCCCAGCCACCCTGCGGAGGAAACTCATTTCGGCCACTTGTACTTGCGATCTCATTCTTTCGGTCACTACCCAGAGCTCGTGACCATAGGTGAGGGTTGGAACATAGATCAACCGGTAAATCGAGAGCTTCGCTTTCTGGCTAAGCTCCCTCTTCACCACAACGGACCGGTTAAGCGCCTGCATCACTGCTGACGCCGCCCCAATCCGCCTGTCAATCTCCCGCTCCATCCTACCCTCACTCATGAGCAAGATCCCGAGAACTCCTCCACCTGAGGCAGGACCTCCCCCCGACCTGGAGTAGGCAATCCACCCTTTTCCGGCTGAGGACCATGGCCTCAGACTTGGAGGTGCTGATTCTCATCCCAGCCGCTTCACACTCGGCTGCGAACCGTCCCAGCAAGAGCCAGAGGTCACTGTTCGATGGGGCTAGGAGAACCACGTCATCTGCAAAAAGCAGGGACGAGATCCTCCCGCCACCGAACCTGACGTCCTCCACCACTTGGCTGCGCCTAGAAATTCTGTCCATGAAAGTGATGAACAGAACCAGTGACAAAGGGCAGCCCTGATGGAGTCCAACTCTCACCGGGAACAGGTCCGACTTAATGCCGGCCACATGAACCAGACACGCGCTCCTTCGGTACAGGGACTGGATGGCCCTTAGCAAGGGGCCACCAACCCTATACTCCCGGAGCACCCCCCACAGGATGCCCCTGGGGACACGGTTGTAAGTCTTCTCCAAATCCACAAAACACATGTGGACTGGTTGGGCGAACTCCCATGCCCCCTCCAGCACCCTGGCGAGGGTAAAGAGCTGGTCCACGGTTCCGCGTCCGGGATGAAAACCACATTGCGAGAGTCTGGGGGCTATCAGAAAGCCCACCCTGGCCCTCCGCCTCTCACCCGGAGCAACTCCAGCAAAGGGGAGAGTCCAACCCCTCTCAAGGACTCGGGTTCCAGAGCCGGAACTATGTGTCAAGGTGAGGCCGACTATATCTAGCCGGTAACGCTCAATCTCTTCCACAAGTTCCGGCTCCATCCCCGCCAGAGAGGTGACATTCCATGTCCCAAGAGCCAACTTCCATAGCCGAGGATCAGACCACCAAGGCCCCTGCCTTGGTCTGCTGCCCGATCCACACTGCACCACTCCCTTCTGGATCCCTCTGCGGGTGGTGGGCCTGCAGTGGGGCGAGCCCATGTAGCCGGTTCAGGCTGGGCCCGGCCGGACCCCATGGGCAAAGGCCCGGCCACCAGGCACTCGCCCATGGGCCCCGACCCCAGGCCTGGCTCCAGGGCGGGGCCCCGGTAATCCTCCGGGCCGGGTACACAATCTCCTGTTGTTTTCCATCATGAAGGGTCTTTTGAACTGCTCTTCATCTGACCCTTCGCCCAGAACCAATCTGCCATGGGAAAACCTACCAGGGGCAAAATGCCCCCGACAGCATAGCTCCTAGGGTCATTAGGGCACTCAAACTCCTCCACCACGATAAGGTGACGGTTCTCTATCTATTTTAGATAGTACTCTAAAAACAGCGTTTTTGGGACGGTAGTTTTTTTGCGGCTTGTTGTAAAATAGAGTTGTAAAAAGATACATCTACTGAATATATCAAATGTCTAGTAAAGCTGAACTAGTAATGACACTGCACCTAGATGAACTATGTTAAGAAAAAGTAAGGATGATGGTTAATTTCAGATAATTTAGCTAGTACTGTAGAAATGGTGTTTTTGGGACTGAATATTTGAATAGGCTTATATCAAATATCTAGTACAGCCGAACTATCATGTTATTATTATTATTATTATTATTATTCTTGGTGGGAAATTATAACAGAGGAATATATTTGCCGTTTTAATATCAAGAACACTTTCATGTTTTTGTGTGTATACAGGACGTGGTTGAATCAGGGAATCCGTGTGGACACCACAACAGTGGAGTGTATACAGGACGTGGTTGAATCAGGGAATCCGTGTGGACACCACAACAGTGGATCCTAATTGACTTTACATTGGCATTGTTTCCGTGGTACCGGCCTGTAATTTCAATCCATTACATGCTGCCACCACGGAATGCGGTGTTAAGAGGCCGTGGTCATTTCACATATTTCTGTGAGATCAGGTTGTCCATTGACCACGGGAGCTGGTATGTACAAGCAGAGAGTGAGTGGGGGTAAAATGCATTTAATTCTGTGTTGTTGTTTTGGGTTTTTTTGACGCTCTGCGTTTGCTGCTGGTATGTTTTTGACTTTTGAGTAATTTTAAGGAACTTAGAGTAATTAAAGGGACTTCCTCACCATGCTGTAACTTCACATTAATTATGTTACTGTACGTGGAGAGATAACATTATTCATAGGGCGCTAATTTGTAGGATATCATACAAATTGTTGTGTGTGCATTTTTGTAGGGTATCATTTGAGCTGCTCTATGAGGATACGTTGAAAAAGGACATGTGCCAGACATATTATTGGTAATGACATTCCACAACATTCCGTTCCGTCCGAGCCAGTTCTCATCCCAAAGTCATCAAATACTGCTGCTTTGTCAGTGATTGAGCATCAGGCACCGACGCCAAAAGCCACATTGTGTGGCAGTATGATACACTGCCAGGTGGTGTCAGTTTGTAATGCAGCTCGACAGAATCTTTCGTTGTGTTTTCATACACCACCAGTCAGCCAGTTGGCACTTGTTGTGGCAGTATGATGCGCCGCTGAACAGTGTCGATTTGAAACGCCACCACTTACAACATAATATAAGAGCTGTAAAGTCCCTATGGGGTCGGTGAGAGGGGTGGTGGATGGTCCCAATAAATCCTGGACTTTCAAGCTGGATTTTTCTAAATCTAAGCATGTGCTTTTGTTGGCATCCCAGTATTAGTGTGGCCTCCTGGAATGTCTACAGCAGATGCAGGAGAATGCCTAGCACATAATATGAGTTATGAAAGTTCACCAACAGAGGAGAAATGTGACACCTTGAGATGAGAACATGTTGCATTGATCACATCAAACTAGAGTCCAGGCAACTATTTGTACCTAAACTTACAGATGATGTGTGTGAGCTGTGGCGTCATTCTGAGCAGGTTGACTCAGAGGTGTGTGTGAAAACAGAACGCCTTCTTTAAGTTGGAAACTGGAGTTAAATTGAGCTATTTGGAGGATGAGTTATGCTCAGACATTTGGAAGGATTTGCCTCTCCCACAAGCCTCCTATAAATGGGAAGAACATTAGCCTCGCATTTAACCAAAACAACACAGACCAAAAATATAAGAGCTTTGCTTGGCAGTAGAGAACCACAGTGACATGACTGCAGACATCATGACTTCTTTCAACACAAAATTATTTAAATAAGGTGCTAGTTTGGTAAACAGGTGTGTGGCCATGTCTGTGCATTGCTATGTTTTTTGTAAGTGCATGTGTTTGCACACACAAAACAGCATAAACTGAACCTGTTATTGTAGTATCTTCAGCATTTGTAAGCATGTCCTCAGCGAAAGATAGAGATATGGATTTTCCATTCGCTCACACCTTTTGCCTCCAGTTGAGGGTTTACACCTTTACTTCTGTATAACCCAGAGCGAGTATTAATCTGATTTTGCTCCTACTGCAAAATCCTTTTTTTTATATCTGCATTCCAAGCATTGATAATGCTGTGACACTCTTTGAAGAGGGAGACTTGACTGGCAATGGGAACGTGAGGAGCATGTCTGTTTACCGCTAAGTGGGGCCTTCGTATGAATGAACGGATGTGGCAACAGTTTTGTCTGAGGCTGAATGGAAAAACACAAAGCAGGCATTGACCACTATGTACCCTGCAACCACCTTCAATAATTTATGATATGGGACATAATGCATTCTGAATCAACTTTGTAGTGAATGGCTGATATTTTACAGTCACAACATCTTTGATTTATAAACATGTCCCACTGTGTTACTTTTAAAAACATAATTTCATCCTAAAAAGACCACCATTTGTTTTTAGACAGTGATGAAATATCACTGTAACTTATATCCTATCGCTAATTACCCATGTGATATAAATATAATTACATGACATATTCTTCACAATATTTATTTGAATAGAAAAAGTCAGATGATGCAGCTGACCCCAACCTGAGGACAGTTGCAATATGACACAGTGACGCTTGAAACATGTTAAAAATCCATCACATTTTAGTAACTGACTTTTGCTTTTTGTCTCAATAAAACCACAACTAACCTCACTTAACCATTCAACTCAAAATCCAAATATGTAAAATCCAGACACCCATACAAGCAGATATAATCTAAATATGGAAAAAAAATTTAAAAGCCAGATAAATACAATCCAAGTTTGGTCAGAAACTAATCAAAAAATCCTGATCTTAACCTCTAAGAAAGAGAAGTCAGAAGCTTAAAATCTCTTATTGGAAGAATTATACCATAAGACACCAAAACAATTTCAGCTAATACTCCTTATTGGGTATGGATGAATAATGGACGTGGGAATGGAAAGCTGCGGGTGAAATGTGTGGGTCTGTGTACTGCTTTTGGCAATGCAGTTCAACTGCCAAGTCAACGGACAAGGCGGGGGAGTCATCAAAATAACCTTTCCCAATCCTAACCTAACCTAATCTTATCTAACCTGACCTAACCTAACCTAACCTAATTTAAACTAAACTAACCTAACTATCCCAACCCAACCCAACCTAACCTAACCTCACCTAATCTAATATTACCTATACCTTACTTAATTTGACATGACATGGACTGAATCCAAATTTCTAGACTTTACTGCACTTGCAGACTTGCTGACTTTTTTCAACTGCTGACTAAAAAAAAACAAAACAATGTGGGCCATAGCTGGGCCAGAAGGCTCCCGACCTCGTTCTCTACTTCCCGAACAAACTTACTTTGTTTTCTATTAAGTGTCTATAACTCAAATACTCAGAGGTCAAAGAATCACTGGAGACACGTAGAATCAGGTGCAACAGAGCTTAACGTGCACGCAGGCAACAGCACATACAACTCATGAGTCAAGCTCCAGAGCAGGACTGAAGTTTCTTTTCTCTGTGCATCCCCTTTTAAAGCTGGTGAAGATTCTGTTGAGTCTCCACCTTTTTTCTTTTAATCCTAACCACTTGAGCCCGAACATAATAGTGTCATGGTTTTTCCCTTTTCCGCTGAAGCCAGTTTTAACCGTGTAAGGCTTTTCTCGGGCAATCTGGGCCCGCCTCCTATTTCCAGGCCATATCAGGCTAAGCTGGAATTCCCCTAACTTTCCACCAATATGTCTGAGCTCATCCTCATGCTATTTTTTTTTTTTTTAAATGATGTACAGTGAATCCTAGGTACTTCCCACCACAATGCTTAAGTGCTCAATGAGTGTATGTGTGTGTTATAGAAATACATGAAATAATAAACCAGTGTGTGACTGTAAGTGCACAGAGTACATTGCTTTAACAGGTATCTTTAAAGGTCAACTTCTACATTAAATGAGTACATTACACTACAAGTGTAATGCCAAATATATAAGCTAGAAAATTGGGCAAAAAAACAACAGTAGAAGGTCTTCTACTCTGAGTAATTGACCTGCCCAATCTAATTAGTCATTGTCCGGTCCTTATTTACAATCATATCCGTATTTGAATGTATATAGCCTATATGTCATACAGAAATGTACTTTGTTCACTCACAATAAAAGCCTATACATGGGATTTATATCTTATTATCTGCTGATGACAGCAGCGATCACTGTGTACATCACTGTAGATGATGCTCAAACGCTTCCATGAAACAATTTCGAGGGCTGTCTATCAGCGGCTTGCGGTCTCTGACCTTGCAGACTTTATGTGATGACAGCGACCACATCACAGTACATACAACTGAAGTCCACAAAGGCTCAGCCTGAAGGTCCATAGGGTGGACATAATGGATTCAGCTATTTTCTATGAACCTAACCTAACCATGGGCCTGGGAATGTGGGTGCTGAAGGTGCTGCAGCCCCCCTACTTACAAGAGGTGGAACAAGTCTGGAAATAGTTGGCTATTTTACCATAACTCATGGAATATGTGGATATTTGTTTTAAATGTTTGATAGCATATCAAGAGGTGCCTGTCAGAAAATATAGAAAGAAAAGATAGAAGAAAAATGATAACATTAAAAGATTAATATATGCAAATTTAATTAATTCTTCCAATCTGGCACGACAACTTCATCATGTCAGGTCAAACTGTAAGGATGGGGTCAGTACAGGCTTAGGGTTAGAAAGACCAGAAATTTGCCAGGAAAGTTTTGGAGCTGCATTTTGAGGCACCTCCACTGTGGGGACACATCCACTGGGATAGACTTTTATAGCAGCTAATGGATGATGATGGAGCTCACAGCGAGCAAACATAATGTTATGATCTGCCCACGGGGACATGAGTGGCCTCAGCAGATAAACACCTAGATTTCTAGCACCATTCAAAGGAAAATATTTGAAATTTTGGCACCTGCAGAGAGAAATTGTGTCTGAGGGAAGGGAGCACAGCAGAACCACTGCTGTACGTAGCATATGTCTGAGACGTTTTCCTATTACTTTTCAACCCCATCATTAGAATAAATGTTTGAATTGTAAGTTTCTGCCAATGATGGATATGCAACAATTGTCATTATGTAGCACATATGTTACGTTACATTCCAGTAATGCTGTGGTTGACATCTGGTCATGTTTAGGCACAAAACCACTTGGTTATGGTTAGGAAAAGATCTTGTTTTGACTTAAAATGCCCTCTTTTGGTGGAACAATCACAGCTGGAAATGCCGCCAATGTCTCACTAACTTTGTCGTTTGTTTGTCTCAGTCGTCTGCAATGGGCTGCAGCTGGCAGCTGCCTTGCCCAAGCATGTGCACATACATAGTCATGCACACACATTTATGGCAGCACCCCTTAGAGAAAATTTGTTCCCATGCACATGAATCTATCGAAATTTTAACTAATCTAACATTATCCCAGGTAGCCTTATCTAACCTTACCTAACTTAACCGGTGATTATCCGTCTCTCTGTATATAGACATATTGGACAATGTGGTAATATTTTGATACTATTTGCACAACAATATTTGCACAACAAATCTGACTGTACATAATACTTGCTCTTTTGCACAACAAATCTGACTGTACATAATACTTGCTCTCTTTTTATTATTTATGTTTATTTATTTTAGTTTAGTCAGTGTATATTTTAATGGTGTCAGGGCAACTCGCAAAGTAAGAATTTCATTGCCTGTCACCGCCTTTACGTTTGCTGTGTACATGATAATAAACCTCTTTAATCTACTTTCTTGAATTAACTTAACCTGACCTGACCTTATTTGTCCTAGAACAGTATTTATGTACTATCTTGCTCTGCTAGTCTTTTCACTGTGGTAAACTCCATATAAAATCATGTAATAAAACCAGTCAATGATGTTAACCTGTAAAGAAGCGGGACCAGGAGCTCTCTTACCTCCCTGTGTCTATACCATTAACAAATAGCACAATGTTGTACATTTTTTTCCCCACTTGTCAACTGAAGTTATTCTAATGCCATCAACACAGGATTATAGTCTTGGCTGCTGCTGCTCTGTAGACATAAAACACACCAGCTCTATGCGATTAAGACATTTCTACAAGCAAATCAGCCTGTACACATGATGAATAAACATGGTGTATATTTACATTCTGTTGCTTTTATTGGAGACGGATCAAGACTCAATGTCTTACAGTATTTCTTAATCACCTTGGCTTAAAACACTCTTAACATTATCAATTTTCAATTTTATTTTTATTTATAAAGCCCAATATCACAAATAACAATTTGCCTCACAGGGCTTTACAACATACGACATCTCTCTGTCCTTTGGACCCTCACAGCAGATAAGGAAAAACTCCCCAAAAAAACTTTAACGGGGAAAAAAAAGTGGTAGAAACCTCAAGAAGAGCAACTGAGGAGGGATCCCTATTCCAGGACGGACAGACGTGTAATAGATGTCGTACAGAACATTATGTAAACTGTAAGGGCAATTGTTATGATCGTTTCACTCAAAACATTTTATTCAGTTATTGTGTCAATAAATTGGCCAGTGTTGCTGTAATATGACATAGTTTTGTCATTGTGTGAGCCATACTGTTCAAAATGTTTAGATATTTTATCACCATGGAAGTCAACCCCCAAAATGCTTCTTATATGCACATATCTGTTTCGTTCAACAAGTTTAACACTGACTGTACAAAAAAAAATGTCACTTTTGTCAAGCTGAATCCTGTTTATCAAAGTGAGCTTTTTAGATTCAGCTGCTGGTAAAAGTTTAGTGGCAAAAGTCAATAGTGTACCATACTTTGGCACACAGAAAGATGGTATGCACATCTGTATGTACACAGCAAATTTATATGTGTAGCAACGTGTAACATGTAATGTAAACAGAAAATTCACCTTTGCTCTTTTATGTAAAGTCATAAACAGTGAATAGAAAATACATACATACATGCCACAATCAAAAGAAGAAAAAAAAGAACGAAAGAAACTAGAATCACTGCTTTGCAGTTATATGCCTCTGCACACCAGTCAAGTTGTAGTTACAATGAACATCCATTTCTGTGAAAACATGGGTGCTTCACACCCACCTTTTGACCGGCACCACAGAAAATCTATACAATTAGCACAGTTTCAAGGTGGACACCCGAGATTAGTGTCACCAATCACAATCACCCTTACTGATTCAATATGGGACGCAATTTGTCCTGTATTTCTGTGAACACCCCGCTCTACTGTCTAAACTATGTTTTCACATGCTTGGAAAGAAATGAGAAATATTAAACTAAAAGACTTTCATGAGGCATAGCAGAGAAAAATTAAATCAGAATTTGCAGAGGAGAATGTCACATGCGCTTGATTTTGTTTTTAATATATTTCAGTCATAGTGGAGCTGGGCGCACATGCTCAAGCTTTGTTTACTCTCCCACAGTGAGACATAGATTGAAGCAGAAACACCCTCAACAGTTTGCATATCTATATTTGTGCCCGCTCCACCACTCATTAGACCTGTCAGTTACAAATATGGCAGAGAAGAAGTGCAGTTTTACAGACTCTCTCACTCCAACAGAACAGCTGTTACTGCGGCCATTACGCATGGCTTTGGTTATTAATAGCATAGACATATATACATAGACGCCGCATTGACTGTGAAGGGGCGTGCCTAAAGCTTGGTACAGGGTTAGCAGAGGCCCTAGTGCATGTACATCCACGGAGGTAAGAGGTACTCCACAATCTCAGTGTAGAATTATTCACTGAATTTTCGACCGATTTCCAAATGGTTTGATTTGTTAAAAAGGTCACACATAGCTATGACACAGGATGCTTGGATATTTTAAAAATGCCAGTTTTACTACCCAAATACAAATTCTACTTAATGTTTTCAGCAGACAATCCCACATATTACACAGCTGCTTACTAGTGAAATAACTAATTTGAGTCAAGTCAAGTCAGGATTTATTTCTAGAGCACATTTAAAACGACGGCAGTCAACCAAAGTGCTGCACATAGGTGGGTACAGAGTTAAAACAACGTCAATAATAAAAATAGAATAGATGTAGAAAACAACGATAAGAAAACAGAGCAAACAGTGCAAACATTAAAATAGCAATTAAAAAAAAAAAAGATTGAATGTGAAGGGGGAGGCTGATCCAGAGCCTGGGGGCAGCCGCTGCAAAGGCTCTGTCACCTCCAGACTTTAGTCTGATTTTTGGCACCACCAACAGTAGTTGGTCCGAAGACCTTAAGGTTCTGGTTGGGGTGTGGCGCAAAAGGAGCTCAGAGAGGTACAGAGGGGCCAGACCGTTGAGGGCTTTAAAAACACTTAAAAGAAGTTTAAAATCAATACGAAAATGGACCGGGAGCCAGTGGAGGGAGGCTAAAACGCGCTTTTTCTTGCCTGTGAGGAGGCAAGCAGCAGCGTTCTGAACGAGCTGTTGGCGGTTGATGGAGGACTGATCCAGGCCAACAAAAAGGGAGTTACAATAGTCTAATCTGGTGGTTATGAAGGCATGGATCACCCTTTCAAAGTCTGCAGCTGAGAAATAGGGCTTGGTTTTGGCTAGAAGACGTCAAAACAATGGAGTTAAATCTTGTGCTTTCTAAAAACATCACCTAGGGGCAGCGTATACAACAAGAAAAGAACAGGGCCCGAGATGGAGCCTTGGGGGACTCTGCGGGTCAGTGGGGCTGCAGCAGAGGAAAAGTGACCTAACTGCACAGAAAAAGTCTGATCTGTCGGATAAGACCTGAACCAGCTAAGGGCAGAGTCTGTAATGCCCACGGACTGCTCGAGGTGGTGTAGCAGGATTGCGTGGTCAACTGTATCGAAGGCGGCTGACAGGTCTAAAAGCATCAGGATGACAGAGTTACCTGAGTTGGCAGCTAAAATCAAATCATTAAAGACTCTCAGCAGGGCAGTTTTGGTGCTGTGTCTAGATTTGAAGCCAGACTGGAACTTTTCATGAATGTTGTGCTGGGCTAAAAAAGACTGCAATTGGTTATATACTGCTCTCTCTAGAACCTTGGATAAATAGGGGAGCTGACATATGGGCCTAAAGTTTGAGAGGATGGAGGGATCCAGATTTGCAGTATGTTTAAAGGCTACGGGGACACAGCCTGAACTGAGACATAATTTTGGTTAAAATGCAATGTTATTTCATCTATAAACTGTCTCTGGTCTGAAAAAAAACAGACCTTAGACTGCAGTCATTGACCAGTTAGAAGATTAATGATAGATATTGGATGTATTTAATATGTACACTCAAACAAATAACAGCATGTGATGGATCCTGTAAGATCCTGCAGACTGACGGTCTGCTGTTCACAAAGAGTATCCATTATTCCCACTCTGTCTATCTGAGTTATGTTGCATGGACACAGTGGTCAAAGAAGTTTAGGAACTACTGTTTAGTCCAGGGGTGGCCAACCCGCGGCTCGCGAGCCGCATGCGGCTCTTTGCCTATCAGTGTGCGGCTCTTCGATGCATTCATTAAAACCATCGGCGTGCGGCTCTTCCGTCATAAAAAAATCAATTTATTGTTATGAGTGCGTATGGCCCTTTAAGAAATGTAACAGGCTTAAGTGGAGCAAGTGAGAGAGAGAGGAGTGCGCATGGGCAGGTGAGAGGGTGTGGGGTTCGGGAGGAATGCAGGACTGGCGATATCACACAACAAAAAATGTCAGGGAAGAAATGCATGTCTTTGTGTGTGTGTGTGTGTGTGTGTGTGTGCGTGTGTGGAGAGAGTATGAGAGAGGGAGAGACTGTGTGTGGATGTGTGTGGAGTAGTGTTGCACGGTATACTGGTACCAACGGTAGACCGC